>NW_015386477.1:547906-585343 GCF_001527695.2 Protobothrops mucrosquamatus
GAGAGAGAGAGAGAGAGAGAGAGAGAGAGAGAGAGAGAGAGAGAGAGAGAGAATAGAATTCTTTATTGGCCAAGTGTGGTTAGACACACAAGAAATTTCTTTCCAGTGCATAAGTTCTCAGTGTACATACAAGTAATAGTGATAATCACGATAATAAGCAACATAAAAATACATTCATCATAAATCGTAAAATATAACACTTCATCATAATGTAAATCATAAGATGCAACACTTAGTGGTAGTCAAAGAGTACTAGCTAAGCAAACAACATAAATCACACTAGGAAACTAAAAAAACAATATAAATCTTAATATACAAGCAACAACATTATAGTCATAAGAAAATAAGGATATAGGAAAGATGAGTATCATAGTAATATAGCTTTACTAAATAGTTTGACAGTGTTGTAGGAATTAGTTGTTAAGCAGAGTGACAGCATGGGGGGGGGGAATTGTCCTTATGTCTAGTCATTCTGGTGTGCAATGCTCTATAGCATCATCTTGAGGGAAGAAGTTGAAATAGTTTATGTCCAGGATGTGAGGGGTCTGTAGCTATTTTCACAGCCCTCTTTCTTGCAGGTCCTCAGTGGAAGGCAGGCTGGTAGCAATTGTTTTTTCTGTAGTTGTAACTATTCATTAAATTCTATGTTTGTCTTGTTTGGTTGCAGTTCTAAACCAGATATACACACACACATATACACACACAAACACACACACATACATACATATAAGCTTTAAAAAAGGAAGAAATACCAAGGGATCCCTTAGCCCATCTCCTATCTATAGTTAAATCCACAAAACCTCATCTTTTCGGTCCTAGTGTCAGCAGAAAGGTTATCAGACGTAACAATACATCCTGTTTCAACCTTTATATGTATATTATTTAAAACTAATATAAGTTAATATAAAGTATGGAAGAAAAAAATAAAAAGCAATGAGACAGCAAAAAGTGGAAAAAAAACCAGAAAAAAAGAAAAAAGATATACGCAGTGGCTTCCTATATTTCTTCACAGTACATTTTAATCTCTCTCTCTCTAAAGTTACATCATGATACTCGTCTTTTGATGTCAGCTTCTGGGTGTATATTATGTACAAAAGATGTTTTTGAAGAAATGACAGATGTGGGAAATAACCTGATTCTGATCAATATATTGATATAGAGTAGACTTGGATAGTGAGATGGGCAGCATATAAATATAATAAATAAATCAATATAGGTCCAATAGAAATTCCTACAACATATAAATGATGGGTGACTGCACCTGAGGCCTTTGCTCAGAAATGATCCCAATAATGATGATGATGATGATGATGATGATGATGATGATGATGATGATGATGATGTTGGAAGGGACCTTGGAGGTCATCTAGTCCAACCCCCTGCTCAGGCAGGAAACCCTATACCATTTCAGACAAATGGCTGTCCAGTCTCTTCTTAAAAACTTCCAGTGTTGGAGCATTCACCGCTTCTAAAGGCAGGTTGTTCCACTGGTTAATTGTTCTGTCAGGAAGTTTCTCCTTAGTTCTAGGTTGCTTCTCTCCTTGATTAGTTTCCATCCGTTGCTTCTTGTCCTGCCTTCAGGCGCTTTGGAACACTGCTATCATGTCCCCCCTCATCCTTCTCTTCATTAAACTAGACATATCCAATTCCAGCAGCTGTTCCTTATATGCTTTAGCCTACAGTCCCTTAATCATCTTTGTTGCTCTTCTCTGTACTCTTTCTAGAGTCTCAACATCTTTTTTACATCGCCATGACCAAAACTGGATGCAGTATTCCAAGTGTGGCCTTACCAAGGCATTGTAAAGTGGTATTAACACTTCATGTGATCTTGATTCTATCCGTCTGTTAATGCATCCTAGCACTGTGTTGGCCTTTTTGGCAGCTGCAGCACATTGCTGGCTCATATTTAAGTGATTGTCCACTAGGACTCCGAGATCCCTCTCACAGTTACTACTATTGAGCAAGGTACCCCCTATATTATAATTGTGCATTTGGTTTTTCTTGCCTAAATGTAGAACCTTGCTTTTTTCACCATTGAATTTCATTTTGTTAGATAGCGCCCAATGTTCAAGTCTGTCCAGATCCTTCTGTATCTTAAGCCTGTCTTCTGAAGTTTTGGCTATTCCTGCCAGCTTGGTGTCATCTGCAAATTTGATGAGTTTCCCATCTATCCCCTGGTCCAAATCGTTGATGAAGATGTTGAAGAACACTGGGCCCAGAACAGAGCCTTGGGGCACCCCACTACACACTTCCCTCCACGTAGATGTGGTTCCATTGAGGACCACACACTGAGTACGGCCGGTCAGCCAGCTATGGATCCATCTGGTGGTGATGCTGTCTACCCCACATTTTTCTATCTTGTCAAGTAGTAGGTTGTGATCTACTTTATCAAATGCCTTACTGAAGTCCAAGTTCAGCAAAAGACAAAAATAAGTCATGGATTAATAGATAGCAAACTGGGAGATGGAAAAGACGGGCAGCAAGCACATTCATCTGTAATGAGAAAAAGGTGAATGTGATGATTGGCCAGCCACACCATAGCACCACAACTTTCAAAAACTCCAAATAAGTTCATTTCCATCAAAAATGTATTATCCCTGGATTAGCCTATGAATGTATCTAAATGTAGGAAGGAGAGATCTTTGTTCTATATTCTCACTCTTATTACATGGCAATCATATCAGTCAATTAACATGTATATCATTTTCTTCCTTTGCACAATTTCTTTAAGCCGTAATGAAGAGGTTGTATTTGGAAGCCCATTAAACAATCAAAAGAAACCTAGCCTAATCAAAGTTTATGCTAACCAAGGTTGATATGTTTTACAAAGTCAACTTCTTGATCTTTAATTGATTAAGTACAGTAGGTAAACACAGCTTTGCTTATCTGTCACAATTGCCAAATAAGGTCTTCATGTTTACTTTCATCTAGAATTACCTGCTATAGGAGATCAATTTTGTTCAGTCTTTGTTGTCCTGCAAGTAAGTGGCGACCCACTTTACTTAGACAAATTATCCAAATTGATTTCCTGCTGCACCAGATTTTAATTCTATTCTTTTCTTCTTATTGCTGTTTTTTCTTTGAGTGTCAATATAATTGTTAACTGTATTATTCTTGATATAAGATTGTCCATAACATTAAAAATACCAAAGCTTTGTTGTCATGTGAAAGAGAATGGAGAGGAAATTTTGAGGAGCAATTGCAGCTAGGAAATGAAGGCGTAGCCTTTGTGTTCTAAAACCAGCCTCTAAACTGGTTTTGTCAGTGGAGAATAAGAGCAATGTGTATGTTTTAAGAGATGACCCTACCATTGGACATACTTATGCAATTGTTAATGATGGTAGGGTATTTATGTAGTAGCAGCTCTCGCTTCGGTCAATAGGAGATAATCAGTAACTATTCCAAGTTACAATACATTTACCCCTTTTGTTAACTTTCCAGTTTCAGTACAAACTTCCAAAATCCAGGGTCTATCATATTGTTTTCTCAATGAGATAAACAGAAAGGCATGTGTCCCCATTAGGGAGACCCATTATAGATATGTTTTAGTATCTTCTGCTAAACAAGCTGATACAGAAAAGGATAAGCACAAGAAAAAACAATGCAATAATTCACTGTGGCTCACCCACCTTCATACTTGATATTTTGTACTTCTAGCTGCCGTCTTCTAAAAAACACTTATGTTGAAAGCTGAAGAGCTCACTAGCCAACAGCACTTTCCTCACCAGCATCTGGTTTAATTAATTCTTAATTCTTGCTGTGTTCATCATTATGAATTAAGACAATTAAATATGTCCTTTAAAATTGTAAGGGTGATTATTCCTATATAAATAGAAGTAAATGGAAAGTAATTATTATAAGGATTTTGTAACTTGCTGTTCTGAGTATTTCATATAATGTATGAATAAGAATTAGAAAAAAAAGGAAGAGAACCACAGCCACAGTGTTTTATGGGCGACAGCTTTTAGGATTCCCAGACAAATAGATCATAATAAGCTGTAGGAAGACAACGTATTTGCTTTATGTTGAAATACTTATTGCAATTCAGCTAAGATTTTAGTGGTGGCTTGTCTACCTTTCTTGATGGGATAATGATCCAGAGCCAAGAGTAGTCTTGTAACTTGTCTCTCCAGTGGCATATTATATTCACCAAGCACCACAGGGAAGAAAGGGTTGATTGAAAGATGGCAGCTAGGAGACAATTGTTTTCTGAATCCTTCCACAAGGTCCTTCAGTTTGGGAAAGATTTCTCATCAAAAGTAAAATAAGAATATTACTGTAGAAAGCGTACTGATGCTTGATTCAAAAGGTATAGAAACAAGTGCAAAATTAACAGAGATGCAGATGAAAAAGATAGAAACAAGTGCAAAATTAACAGAAATGCAAATGAAAAAGATAGAAACAAGTGAAGGACTTTCCAATCATGCTGGTTGAGCATGTGACAAAATATAAGGAAAACTGGTAATAAAAACACTATGAAATGTCATAAAAGGAATGAATCAATTCACATTGGAGCCAAACCAACTTCTCTGTGGAGGATTGGTTAACCACCACTGTAGGCCACCATTTCCTTTGCTTTGAAGTTAGCATTATATTACATGTGATCCCTTTCAATTTCAGAGTAAAACTAATTATATAACACAGTGAAGAAATGTTTCATTTTCAGGTTCTAGGTCAATTCTTTACTTTTCTATTCCAATAAATACTGGCAGGGGGGAGGATGTTCCCTGGCAATTATTCCAGCAACTGTTGGGAGGGAGGGAGGGAGGGAGGGAAGGAAGGAAGGAAGGAAGGAAGGAAGAGGGAGAGAAAGAAAGAAAGAAAGAAAGAAAGAAAGAAAGAAAGAAAGAAAGAAAGAAAGAAAGAAAGAAAGAAAGAAAGAAAGAAAGAAAGAAAGAAAGATCCAGTGTATTTACAGTGTGTGTTTGGTTTGAAGGAGCTCAGGGAAACATTTATGAGACTGCTATCATATTATTTTCATAATAATGATCTCATAAAGTCCATTCGGTGAGCTTCACACACAACTGGGGGTTGATCCTCGGTTTTCCTGGGCCAAATCTAACACTCTATCTTCTATTCTGTCTTAAGTCTTTTATCTTTACCAAACTCTGTGTTATAGTTAGAGCAGTGGTTCTCAACCTTTTTAATGCCGCGACCCCCAACCGGTCGTAAGTCGAGGACTAAACCGGTCGTAAGTCGAGGACTAAACCGGTCATAAGTCGAGGACTACCCAACCGGTCGTAAGTCAAGGACTTTCCCTGCTCGGGAGCGCTGCGCATGCCTGGTTCCGCCCCCTGCGCCGGCCGAGGCGTAGCTGGCNGAATATTGAGTAGGTGAACCTAGGCAAATGTTTTCATGAAAATGTACCATTATATTGTTCTGCTGTTGTTGCACAAAATGGCTTACAATATGGATATGGATCATTTTAATTAAAATGACCAGGCATTGCCACTCTGTTGCTTCTTATAATCAAACCTAATTAGAAGGCCAAGGAAGGCAGAAGCATCTGCATATGAAAAGAACATTATTTTATTCAAAGAACATTTTTATTCTTCACTATTCTCATCTACTCATCATCTCAGCTATAAACTGATAATGAGCTACTGAAAACTCAGTAGCCCTCCCTCCCTTTATATCTTTCACACCAAATCAATGTTTCCTGGATGTACCAACTTATGGTATTCTACTTTTTGAGTGCTTATACTCTGAAACGCTGAAGTGCTTTGTTTTATTTTCCAGTACTGCAGGTGCACGCATGCTTGAAGGCAAAATGTGACAAGCTATTTGTGTACTGAAGTCTTAATGATGCTTCCTGGGTTCAGACTTCAAAAGGCATTTTTTAAGATTACAGCTTTATGTGATAATGAGCATTTGTTTGAATTTATAAGAAAGGGCTGAGTCAAAAACATCAGCCCAAGTTCTTGCATTAAAAAGATTCTCTTATGTTTAGCTCCTTTCTGGCCAACTGGAATTTTCTTTAGGGGGAAAAAATAATTTTCCTATTATCCCATACTTTTCTTCTGTTTTTATATTCTTAATACCAACAGCTTAGTTGGGCTGAGAGAGATTGTAACTGACTCAAAATCATTCAATGATTGCAGTGAGGTTTGCAGTGAGGTTTGCAGTGAGGTTTTATCCTCATTCACCAGATTTTAGGTGATTATAAGGGCCCGCTTCAAGACTTCTTCCCAAGAAAGCAAAACTCTTGGAACAGATTCATCCCAAAAGGGACTTTTATTAGGAGAAGTTGACAGCAGGCATAGAAGTCAGGATCTGAGGATTTTCCACTCAAATCAATAGGTTAAAGAAGCAAAAAGCAAAGCCCGCCCTAACAGTTCATTCGGTCAGTTCAAACGGGCCAATCCCCAGGTGTTAAGTCCGCTGTGGGAACGAGGCTGATAAGGCTCCATTCCCAATGTTGTTGGGTCTTTGCACCTTCTCTTCCGCAGCGAGAGAAAAGCCAGCTGGCTGGAGGCACATTCCTTTCTCATCCCAGGTTGAGAATAGTTCAAAGAGCAAGCAGATAGAGGAAGCAGAAAAGATACATTGTAGCAGTTAAGCAAAAGGATAATTCACATACAATTCCCCAAAAGCCTCCCCCCTCCCCCCAGGAGTATGGCAGAACCCATAGAAGGAAAGAGAAAAAGAACCCCCCCCCCCAAAGAAATGGGTTCTGACAGTGATTCTCAATCCATCACTTCATTTCAAGGGTCTTCTTCCAGAAAGATGATGACCCCGAGTCTCCACTGTTCAACATTGTGCCACTGTTGCACATTGCCCAGAATTTATACCCATCCACTGATTATCTTTTGCCATTCCAGGCTTCTCTTGGTGATTCCCTATGTGTTTTCTTCCACTGTTCCTTCCAACAGGATTCTTTTTTGCATAGAGTTGTGTCTCAGTTTTATCCAAGTTTTCTTCGTTTGATGGCCTTTTATGAGGCTTCTTTTCTCTTGTGTCATCTTGTAGATTTGATTTTTTGTGACTCCTTGATATTCTCAAGTTTCTCTTTAAAACCACATTTTAAAGGCTGTAGCCAATTCTTCGTTTCCTCGTATACTTCCATATTTCTCAGTTACAAAGGATAGTTGACCAAACATAACATTTATCATTCACATTCTTAGTTTTAAATCCAATTCCCCAGAGGTCAGAATATTCTTTATGTCTAAAAATGTTTTCTTAACAATTTATAGTCTCTTCTTTATTTCACTAGTTGTTTTTTTCATCTTTCATGATTAAATTCCAGCATAAACTAAATTCTTATCTTGCTGAAGAGATTCATCATCACAATCCATAAAAGCATATTAAATTCCAAAATAAGAAATGGAAAGAATTTTGGATTAAGATCTGGTGGAACATTCAACAGATTTTTAAGAAAAAGATAAAATTTACACCGCAGTTATTTTTATTGGGTATTATGGACAATTTGGATCAAAAAGAAATGAAATTGATGTTGTATTGTATAACAGCAGCAAGGACCTTAGTCGCTCAAAATTGGAAAAAAAAGATGTTACCAACTATGGATGATTGGAGACAGAAAGTATCATATTTTGCAGAGATGGCAAAAATATCCGCGTACCTGAAGGATCATTCTCAGGAAAAATTTATCTCAATATGGAGAAGATGGATAGATTATATTCAGAGAAAGTATGAATTGAAAAATTATTATGTAGCTTTTGATTAAAAATTCAGAACAAAAATAGGTATATCAAATATTGATATAATTAAAAAAAATTGTATGTATTTTAATGTTATTTTAGAGTCACAGCAAGTTTGTACTAGTGTGTAGTAATAATGAGTAGTTTTGAATAGAATTGGATTATTGTGCGTTTATTTCCTAGATTAGCTTTGGGAAGTCCTGGGGGGGGAGGGGGGGAAGGGGTAGGTTTGTATTATAGATTTATATGTATATATATGTATGATTTTTTTAAGGAGGTGCCCGGTGATGGCCCAACTGCACAGGACGGGATGGCTGAGTGAGGAAAGGGAGGTAGGAAAGAGGGAGGAAGGAGGAGTGGTGGTAGTTTGGGAGGAGGAAGGTGTGTGTAAGTGGAAGAGGGTGGTGCAGGAGGGGGACACCAGACACATCCATGAATGTATTGACTAGTGTTGGGTTTTTTTTGGTTGATATTGTGATAAAAGATCTGTTTTTGTTTTTCAATGAAAAATCAATAAAAATTTGTTTAAAAAAAGAAAAGAAATGGAAAGAATATTAGGTATGTTTGTTATCTTGAGCTATTTATAAAAAATAATGGAGGGATAAAACTCAAATAAATATAAATATAAATAATATAAATATAAATATAAATAAATATGCAAAAAGAATTATAAAATCAAAAATTTGCAAATTGTCCTGGCCCAGAATCTACTGGAAGAGACATGTTTCTTAAAGCTTTTTAAAGATTTAGTTTAATAATAATAATAATAATAATAATAATAATAATAATAATAATAATAATAATAATAATAATAATAATAATAATAATAATAATAATAATAATAATAATAATAATAAAGTTGGAAGGTACTTTGGAGGTCATCTAGTCCAACCCCCTGCTCAGGCAGGAAACCCTATACCATTTCAGACAGATGGCTGTCCAGTCTCTTCTTAAAAACAGCAGTGCAGGGACTGCCAGAATCTGGGGGGGGGGGGGGGAAAGCAAAATTTAGTCAGAAGTTCTTCTCTTTGTTCCTTTCTTTTTCTTTTCCATCTGAAAAAAAAAATCACTTTTGAAAGGGGGAGGAGTGGCTGTTCCTTTTCTGATGAACTCATTTATAAGAAGAATTGGAGCAAGTCATTATCTTTCATTTCATTCTGATACAGTATTATCAGAAATTGATTGTAATGGAGCAACTCCACAGTTAGGGTCACGAGTTTCTCAGAGGGTGGCTGAGTTGCTAATGTAATCAAACTCATATTAAATGTTCTATGCCATTAGCCCATCAATCTTTCTCCTTCACAACGATGCTGGACAGGGATCCATTTGAATTAGGAGCGATGACAAAAATTATAGATAGTGTAGATCAGTGATGTTTTCAATAGGATAAACATGATTAAGGCGCACTTCTGGAATTGCAAGCTCTTCATGCTTTTCATTTGTGTAATCAAATTGATTCGTGTTGCCAGCTCATTTTTTTATTTTTTATTCTGTCCTGGATATGAAAAACTGTCACTTTATGGTCTTGTTTATTTATTAGGCTTATAGTCTGCCTTTCATCGAGGAGTTTCTTATATATTAATCAGTATATCAACCTTCAATTTCTGTTGCCGGTTTAAATTGTAAGGGAATTAAAAAATGTATTTCACATAGCTTATATTTCCTCCCAATTGCTACTGCTTAAGTTTTTCTTCTTCCCACTTTCATTTCTGAAAACATGATAAAATATATTTATTCTTAATGGTGCAATAGCAATAGCAATTAGACTTATATACCACTTCATAGTGCTTTACAGTCCTCTCTAAACAGTTTACAGAGTCAGCATATTTCCCCAACAAACTGGGTCCTCATTTTACCGATCTCAGAAGGATGGAAGGCTGAGTCAACCTTGAGCCGGTCAGAATCGAACTGCTAAACTGCTGGCAGTCAGCAGTCAGCAGAATTAGCCTGCAATACTGCATTCTAACCTCTGTGCCACCATGGCTCTTAATAACAGTACATAATTCCTCATTATTGCAGATGATTATTTTTAAAAAAAACGAAAAGCACTTAAAGAAATTTGTGAGGGAGATGGATGGTTAAGAAGTCTGATAATAAATAAATAAATAAATTTATGTTGCAAGAGCACAGTCCCAAGGATAGTTTACATTCTAGAATGTCACATAGTAGTCATCATTAAATAAATGATGATCAAATAACAAAACCAGACTTCTAAGGTCTGTACCTGTGCTATAATTTAATGTCTGATGTCTGTGGCATTTTACAAATAATAAATATTACTGGTATTGCAGGAACAAAGAAAGAAAGTGACAGCATAATATTCTCATTCTTGTAAGAGACCCTGAATTTTCCTCCAAAAAAAAATTGAGGGCGGAGAAAAGGATCCCTTTGCAGTGATTCAGAATTGGAGCAGAACAGGGCACAATGTATTTATCATCTAGTTTAGCTTTCAAAGGGAGACTAAAGTACAAACTAATATACAATAAAATATGTTATAAATGATTTATGGATCAAACAGCTAGCAATTGTTAACATTTGGAGCTTCAGGCTCAGTCACGAGGTTATACTTGGCAGCCAAAGTTTCCTTCTGGGAACTCTCTGTAATGCTTCTATATTGCTATGACATAAATTAGGTGGGGGGGTTTTCAGAAACCTCTATGCTACAAAACCATGAGCCCTTTGTAAATCATGTTATTGTCTCTCAGTGTAGACCCTTGGCAACAAACTAGAAATATAGTGGCTCTGTTTTTGTGAAAAGAAGGGGGGGGGAATCAAGAGCCTATCCTGAAATACTTTAAGAAATGGATCTTTTAACTAAGAAGGACACATGCTAAATGAATTTCATTTCTGCTAGCAATCATCTTGCCATGCTTTTGTTCAGAATAAAGACATGTATCAGCTCCTGGGAAGCTCATTGAGTCATGATGCTGATGTTGATAATACATCTCTAGTTAAAACCATGGCATTCTGATGAAAACTACAGAATATCCTTTCCCCAAACTTGGTATTTGTTCCTAGGGAAAAATTAAAAAATACCCTAGAATGTTCACCCCTAGATGAAAATGCCATTCTTTAAGAAAATGATAAGAGAGAAAGCCAGACCCATATAGCCTTTTTTAAAACTAAATTATTAACTACTTGACTACCTACCAAACACTCTGAAATCCAATTACTAATATTTGTTATCTTAGTTTATGATGTGCCTCTTCCAGAATCTGACACATACAAAACTTACCCATATCTACACTTCCTGTTCAGTGTCATAGCCTCATGTATTTATGACTTCTGTGCATAGAAGGGGTTGAGTAGTTTTAGAAAGTTTATCTGAATCATTGTGTAGAGTTTTAAGAAATATTATCTACAATAAGCTTAACTATGCATTGTGTTCTTCTTGCAGTAATATAGACATATCACTAAGTATTAAAATGCTTAGCAATTATTGTACATATCCAAATGATTTGACTAAGTATCTTCTTGAATATTCAATTTTAACTCCCTTTAGACTTCCTATTGTATTTTAAAGCTGTTACTGTACTTTTTGGGTTCCTTATTTATAAAAGCACACAAATGTTTTTATATCAACAATAAGTCATAGGCATTTATGATATATATAATCAAAATGCTGATTATATATATAGGTATGTATGTATGTATGAATGTATGAATGAGAAGTCATGTAGGTTAATGGTTTAAAGGACTAGAATAGGTATATTACACAACCCCATTTCTAATTCTATCTTGGCACAGGAGCACAGAGATCATTCTCACACACTTTAAACTGGAAAGCTGAAAAATATTTATCTAACAACCTGCATTGGATTAACATGGTAGATTATAGTCCATAACTTTCAATGGAGATTTTATTATATTAAGTATTTATGTAATCAATATTTCTGTCACAGGAATGATTTTTCCCATACATTGCTTCAGTTGGTAATCAGATCAGAATATTTATTTCAGGTGTCAACAACTGAGAGGGTATTGTGTTGAGGCTAGAGTGAACAAACTGAAGGGATTTATTTATTTTGACATTTGGAAACCTGTCATTTTCAACCAAGGGGAAGCTGTCCCAGAAAATTGGGATTATGAAGACATAACTATCTTAGACTGCCATCTAAACTACTGGCTGCTATTATGACAGTAATTAGTTAAATGTTGGGCTGTAAGAAAAATTGGATAAAAGATGGCAGCAAAAACCAAGGACAGAACAGCAAAGGCTAGGAAAAAGAAACACTGAGACAAAAAGAGCAAGTACAGAAGAAAGAGGCAGCTATTATAATAACTCCTGGAAAACTGCAAGGTTTAGAGGTAGGGAACTTCTCACCATTTCAAGCTAGACTCTATTCTCAAAGGGGGATCTTAGGTAAAGTAACTGTGAGATGGAGGAAATCTCTGTCACATTCAGAATAATAGAGTTGGAAAGGACCTTGGAGGTCTTCTAGTCCAACCCCCTGCTCAGGCAGGAAGCCCTATACCATTTCAGATAAACAATTGTCCAATCTCTTCTTTAAAACTTCCAGTGTTGAAGCACCCACAACTTCTGGAGGCAACTCTTTCCACTGNTAATTGTTCTAACTGTCAGGAAATTGTAGGTTGCTTCTCTCTTTGATTAGTTTCCATTCATTGCTTCTTGTCCTGCCCTCAGGCACTTTGGAGAATAGCTTGACTCCCTCTTCTTTGTGGCAGCCCCTGAGATATTGGAACGTGGCTATCATGTCACCCCTTCAGCAATAGTGATGTGAGGAAGAGACCAGTTGTTCCATGAATCCTGTATGTTCTAACCTTCATCTGGTATATGCAAATTTCAGCCAGTGCAGAGAAAGGTAACCAGAAGGAAACAATTTAAGACAGGAATAGGATTCAAAATATTGGACGTTTAGTCTACATTTTAAGTGGGGATTGACACTTTTTCAGCCATATCTCTCTAATTTACCATGTTTTTATAAGTCTACCCCAAGATAATTTGAATCTGTCAACTTTATACTTGCTTTGTTTTGTCCTATAAAGTTACTCTTTTGAACCTTTTAAATTCTGGTCATTTTTTTTCTTTTATCTTAAAATGAAGATTTACATTTCAGTTTCATTTCCCAAAAGGAAGCCGCAAGTATTTAAGAGAGAGCTGTATCCTCTGTATAAGACTTATGTGACTTCTTTATTCCTCACCTTATCTTCCATAAAAGTGGTTTGGGAACTAGCATGCATCCGTATTCTTTGTACAGAATAACACTTAATAAACTTTCTAAAGCAACATGAGTGATGTACATCCAGACTTGATGATTTTGCTAAAAAACAACAACAAATCAATTTATTTCTATCTTGCAATATTTGCTTTGCAAGGTTATATACATATCCTGACATTTCTGCTATAACTTTCTCTATTTCCTTAAAAATTAACAAATGTCTGTGTTTTTGATACAATTTTGATATGAAAATATATAGACTGAACCCAGTGACAGAACAGTAAGTACTATATGCTTTCCTAAGATATGTTTTTAATTTCAGCTATGTTTGCAATTAGCAAAGAATTGGCAAAGATGGCAACATTGACTTCTTTGATTAGAGAAAGGACAGTAACTACATTTATTAGTGACCAGAAACCCCTATGTACATTTTCCTGAAAAAAGAAAATAATTATTTGCGATTTATGGGTTTGGTGATTAGAAAGAGTAAAATATGGAAAGAAGGTAATTATGTTGTAACTTTAGAGAGAATAAAATATAAATATACTTTGTAACTGCTGTTAAGAAAACTAGAAGCCTTGCCTTGCCCCTGTCCTTTTTCTTCTCCTCCTCCTTTCTTTTCTTTCTCTTCTCTATTTCTTTCTTTGACTTACTTTTTTCCTTTTCTTACTTTTCTCTTTCAAAATTTGTATTGTTTTTATTCTTTTCTTTTTTTTTAATAAAATAATATCTTCCATTCAATTGTGTCTAATTCTTGAAGACTGTCTGGACATGTCAGTGCAGTTTTCTTGGCAAGGATTTTCAGAGATGATTTGACATTGTCTCCCTCGTATGGCTGAAAGCGAATGAGTGGCTCAAGCTGGCTTTGTGCCTAAGGCAGTAGAATTCACAGTCTCCAGTTTCTAGGCTGATGCCCTTAACCATTACACCAAACTGTCTGTCTGTTTGTTTGTCTGTCTGTTTGGTCTGTCTGTCTGTCTGTCTGTCTGTCTGTCTGTCTGTCTGTCTGTCTGTCTGTCTGTCTGTCTGTCTGTCTATCTATCTATCTATCTATCTATCTATCTATCATCTTTTATCATCTACCTTCCTACCTACCTACCTGCCTACCTACTTCCTAGAAATATATTGGGAACACACAAATGTAGGACTGAAATGATCGGTATTCCATTTTATACACATCCTGCTATGAATGTGGAGGAAGGCCAAATATCCATCAATCTAACTAGCTATCTAATGTCTTCTGTTTTCTGCTAGAGCTTTCTTGGTAAGATCAAAACTTTGCCTTTAATGTTATTGGGAAAACAAAATCTTGCCCCTCTCAGCTTAAGTTAACTAAATCAGTTACATAAGTTTCATTCTGTGTCTCTTTCTATATAAATTGGCACTCAATCCTAATAGCTATCCTATTAAGTTATTCTGGAAGGGCAGAGGATGAGAAATGCTATTGTTTTTTGGGCATACAAGCATACAGAAACCATCTAAAAAAGCAACTCAGATTTGTTTGTTTATTTATTTCTATAACCATTCTTCTCAACTCACAACTTTGTTCCCTGCTATTGGTGCTACCATACAAAAACTAATAGTTTACACTCAAGAATCTTCCCAATGTATACACATACTCCTTCTGTACCACAGAATAGTTTATTCTACTTGCCATTTATTTGTGCATTTTAGTACTTTTTTACTTTATATTTCTTAGTGTACATTTATATGTTCTTTTTTTGGATATATTCACTGATTTTGTAATGCTGCTCTATGATTAGTATAAACCGCTATACACTACAATATACTGCATTAGGCACTTCCTTGAAAAACTGGACAAGGTTTCTATGTTCTCTCAAACCATTATTTTTAACAATTGTAAGGATATTTGATTGAGTTGGTAATGATTGGGCTAAAGGTGTTATGGAACAGGTCTATTATTTGCAGGGACTGAACTTTGTCATTCATGCTGTGCACTGAATTTGAATAAACTAGGACCTGATTTAAGATCTTAATATGTTGTTAGGCAAACTGATGATGGTGTGAGCATTCAAGCATTATAAAGGCAAAGTCTTCCTTGAGTTAAGCTTGATTCCTAATAATTAGATGCACTAATTTTAGAACAGAATACATGTAGCTCAGGGTTGAACAGAGTCCTTACTGCTCTCTGAGCTTAGCCTGCTTACAAATGTTTTGCTACCAAACTAGGTAATATCTTCAGGACAAGGACTCCACAATTTTTATTTGGTTAGATTATACGTAGACAGAAGATAGAGTGAAATTCCTAGTAATCTAATTCTCAAAGTAGTAGATGTATCTATACACAGTTATGATTGATGATTGATGATGATGTTCCTTCAAATCATTGTTAAGTCTTGGCAACCATATACAGTAGATATTTTTTCCCATGACAATACTTTTTTTCTTTTTCTATCTTTCCCAATAGTAGAGCCATCTCTAGAAAGCTAGGTCTTTACATAATGTGTCTACAGTAGAATAATTTGCACCTAATCATTGGAGCTCAACTGGAAACTCTGGGTTGATTTATTGAATGACCCATTTGTTGTTTGTTTTGCCTATCCATGCTATTTTTCAGCAGTTTTCTTCAATTAAAAAGTTCCAAAGCATTTGCTTCCATAGAGTATTACAGGGAACACCATTGCTTGTCTATTCTAATCTTTGTAGATACATTATAGTTGATCACATTTGAATATTTTTTCCAAGGTCCTCATCACAACTCTATTAAGTGCTTGTGTGAAGCATATTTCTAAACTGCTTGTTCCTATTGATTGATTGATTGACCCTAAAAGGCAGAAGCTACTCACTATTTCAATATCTTCATTGTTGATTCTAAGGCAGGTCATTGTATCTGTTTTCATTAGTTTAGTTTTCTTTATATATAATTTTAGCTCCATATTTTCACTGTGCTCCTTGACTTTCACTATTAGAGCTTATGAAATAGCTGTCAGAATAATATGATCAGCATAGCACAGGTTATTGATTTTTTCTTCCTGCACTTTTAAAACCACATTAATCTTCTTCCAGTACAGTTTTCTACAATATATATTCCATATATACAGTATATCATTTTCGTTGTTTGAATATTTGGTTGTTTGAAAATTGTGTATACTGCCTGCTTCATTTGGGTTTCCTTGGCCGTACAGTCCAATTACATATTCTCCTTAATGTTTCCAAATTTGACACTCCAAACTCCAATCATAAGCAGCACATCTTACACATTCTTCTGAATTCATTGAACTTGATCCTACAATTCATCAGCCTTTTCTTCTTCTGCATCAGTGGTTGAAGAATAAACTTCAAGAACCACCATAATAAAGACTTGTCTGGAAAATCTAATCAGTATTAATTGGTCAAGACTGCACTGTATTGTAGGAAGCCCCCTCCTAAGAGAAGGAAATATTTTGGGGAATATTAAAAAGGCAGAATATTATATTTCCCCAAAGGATCTTAAAGGCAGAAAAGCAGGCCCAGTTTTTCTTAATAGCCCCAAACAAACTAAGCAGGCCAGCTCTGTAGAAATGTAGATTTGATAATCCCATTCAGAAAGACTGAGGCCCCATTCATGAGCAAATACTACTGGGCAGAAGCCCATTCAAGAAAAATTATTTTGAAATCCCTTGCAGCAAAACTGATAGCTAACAATAGCAGAGTGATAGAATTAGAACCAGCAACCCCTCACAGGATATACCATTAACCACAGTCCCAGAAAAGCAGGACATGACCTTTATGACATAATAGGATTAACCCACGATCATCAGAATACCAAAAAGACACATGCAAAAGCTCAGGTCAAAGTTCATGCCAGAGGAACAACTCCAAACACAAAAGCCCAAGAAGATATAAAAACTCACTCCCAGCTCCATATGGTCAGCTACCCCAGAAACATGCGGTGTCACTGACGTTTCTGGCAATAAAATAAACAACAACCTTCTTTCCAAACAGCCTCCATTTTGTTTATTCACGGCTTAGACCAGACCTAAGATTTTTCTTTCAACAGTATCCTAGTACTATTTGTATTATATTCTTCCTGACTATGCAGTCGTAAGTCGAGGATTACCTGTATTTACAAATATAACTGCCCAGTTTGAAAAACATATAATGTATTTCTCTCATTGAAACAATCCCATTTTAGATTAACTAATTTATATGCACATATTGCCTGTGTAAAAAGCATTTAATTCCTTGAGGAAGATGCATTTTAATAAAGCATGCCCAAGGGTACAATGATAATCTAGGATATTTCTCTAAAACAATGCCAGAAAAAGTAATTTACCTGGATCAGCATTCTTGTATAAAGCTTGTTACTTCAGAAAGGCACCCAAAAGACCTTTTTGTTTTCCCCATAGTTTATATGCTAAGAATCAATGTCCCTATTGCTTCCTAAGATTCTTAAAATAAACTGTTTAAAATGTTTCTTCCCTACTGAGACCAACCAAGCATTGCTTTCCATTTTCACAGATTTGTTATCCTAATGCCTTGGGCCAAGTAATTTCATTTAACCCCCTTAATACATATTTCATATATACAGTATTCTCAATTGCATGTATGTTGTCATTAAAGTCAAATGCAACTTTTCCCATTTTAATAGAAAGTACAAATGATTTCTTGAAGCCTTAAGATAAATACTGTGCTTTAACAACTCAATAACATGCTTGGTATATTTACTACCATTTTATTATTAGAAGAATGGTAGTGCTTCTTAAAGGCAGGTGGTGATTACCTATTAGCAGGGCAGGTTAATTCATTTGGCCAGAATTGCTGGCAAGTTAAATTACATGAAAAATTACAACCAAACCAAATTCCTTCTGTTCCTTGGCCTGTTTTATCTAACACATATACAATCCTATTACATTGTCCAGGAACAGCTGGCATTTAATGTTGGGTTGGAAGGAAAAGAGATTTCACAGCAATATTCAAAGGCCAAAAATAAACATATATTTAAGTGTATTGTTTGTATTTTACTTTCTCACACATACTTACAAAACATAACATAGTATCGTAAAACTATCTGTTTCCTTCCTGTGCATTTTGAACGGCATCATTGTCTCTAAGGAAACATTATTTGCCCACCGTGTAGCCTAATAGTTAAAAAAAGGATTTAGTGGTGGGCAACATATCTACAAAATATAAGGAACAGATCTGGGAGCTGAATCTTTCTTTTTCTAAGGAAGCAAATCTGTTACTTTCATCATCTCTCAAATTCATTACAATAGAGAATTCCAAGTTCATTCTCTTCTATTTTGTATGACTTAGCTAAGTTATATTTTAAAAATGGAATCAAATTACATTATCCATCTACACTGAGCAGGAAGTCAAGTGGGATAGAATATCTCTTATTCGGATAGAAATCTAACACAAAGAAAAACCCATGAATTCTAAGAGCCTGGTCAATTGTGCCTCAAGTGAGAGTGCTGAATTGATTTGTTCAATGATCCATTTTTTTTCTTGCACGTCCATGGTATTTTCAGCAGTTTTCTCAATGTTAAGTTCAAAAGCATCAATATTCTTTATATCTTACTTCTTCAAAGTCCAACTTTCACTTCCATTCATGTCACACTGCTTGCACTATGTTAATCTTGATAGGTACAGACACCTCACAATATCTGAATATCTTTTCCAAAGTCTTTATGGTTTCTCTACCAACGGTTAATTCATGGCATATTTCTTGATTACTTGTTCCTTTACTGTTGATGGTGGCTCCTAAAGGGAGGAAACCATTTACCACTTTGAAATCTCCAATGTCTGGATACATGATGAGCCAGCAGGGAGAAATGGCAACCCCAAGCATGTCACATTCCCCCCCCCCAAATCCTTTGCTACCCCAATTCTGTGCCCAAATACTCTTCACCACTTGCTGTCCTAACTTGTTACATTCTTTCCTTACACCCAGCCTATCATTTTTCCACCAACAATCCATTCACGTGAACCAGAGTATATAATACCCTGATGATCAAGTTCACAGTGCACTATATTGCATAAGTGTGGAGTGTGTCTTTCCCATAAGTTTTGCAAGCTGATTGTATAAATAACTTCCATTCACTGGCCCCTTACCTGCTTGTCTTCATCTAAATAGGTTTCATTCTGTATGATTATTCTGTCTGAGACCACGCAGCTTGTTTCATGCAATTATCCTGATTTCAGCTTTGTATATATCAGTTTTCTAACCTTTTATCCATCCCAACGAAGGTGCCTGCTTTTAATGATAACTCTTAGAAAAAGGCACATAGAAATTCATATCTTGTGATATGCATCTTTCATATCCATATCAAAGCAAGGGCAGCTGAGAGCAGAAAAGAGGGGTAAAAATATCAAGAAGATAGCTGTGAAACGGGCAGTACCAAAAATCGGTAAATAATTAAATAAAGTCCTGTCTTTTGTTGTTTTGTTTTTGTTTGTATATGGGTTGCATACTGAGAGCTTCAATCATGCAATCAGGGCTGCCTTTTTCATTTTTTACATTCATCCTACACACTCTCTTTGGAGAAAAGTTTCCTTCTATTTTAACCTTGGAGGGAAACCACCTTGTTTTACTTTTTACAAATTTGGGAAATTCTTCTACATTTTCCTAGAGACAGAGGAAACAAAGAAAGACCTCTGCTTCAATGCAAGCATCTGTTTTTGTCATGCCAAGAAAAATATTGGCAATATAAAAGAATCCACTTAGATAAATGTTCACTGCTGGACACATAATATGTATTTGTTTTCTTTATTACCATTTTATGTTGTCTGTAATCTATTAATGGAAAATAATAAGCTACTGATGAGGACAAATACTTGGCTGAATGGGAATAAAAGATGGTGAGAGAGAGATTTCCTTTTAGGATGCAAAGTTTTCCTCTTTTTACCCTGCCTCTTTCTCATCTTCCATTGTCTTTATAACAAATCTTTATTTGAAAAATATTATATTCATTGAAAGAATGCTTTGAAAGGTTAGAAGAGCTTTTGCACAAAACAAGTTGTGGCTGGAGAGCATTTGCATTATTTAGTTAAAGGTCACCAAGAAAGATGGAAAATTGCATTCCGGGCTCTAAAAAAATTAGGCATTAAGATTTGTAGTTTCATTGCCTCAAATTCTTCAGAGAAATTAGTTGTGAACTGCTCTGGGTAACTTCAGGAACATCATAAAACAATTAGATTTTTTGGTAGAAGAACATGACTACATTTTATGTCTTCTTACTTCTTGAGCTTCTAATATACATGATGACCAATATTTTGAAGAAAAATCACTAAGTAGGTTATAATGCCAAAAATTATCTTAAAAAATTAAAAAGAAACAAAAGCAAGAAACAAAGGAGTAAACAAAAGAGGCAAACATTAAAATCCATAAAACCTTATATTTGTATGTAAAATGAGAACCCACAAATATCTGAAGTTCCATTGCTGACATTTAGAAGGAAATGGAAAGATTTCTGAATGATGAAAACTATAGGGGTAACCCCCAGCTCACTTCAGGATCTATTTATTTGAGGACAGGAAACTATATTATATCAGGCAAACAATCTTAGACATTTTGAACTTTTCTTAGAAGTCTATAGATCCAACTATTTCCTGATACATGTCATTTATACCCTTTCTAAGCATAAAGCATAAAGAAGCAGAAGAGGTTAGCAAGGACGTCAGTGGGGAGGAACTATCAAGATGGCTGCCGTGGACATGAAATCAGAGGTCAACTCCTTTTGTAGATGTGTCACAGTCATGGTCATCCTCTTTTGACACCTTGTGTCACTACTGATTACTGGTAAATGTAACAAAGGGGGAAATCGAGATGGAGGTGGGTATGAAAACCAAAGTTATGAATAGTAAAAGTAATTTTATTATAGAGTTATAGTAGTAGAATCTTGTGAATCTGAAAGTGCCTCCCAGTGCCCTGCCTTTATCTTCAAGTGAACTAGGGAGAGTCAATTCTGAGACCCTTTCTCAAATTACATTTCTGCTTTTGACTCAGATTTCTCTTATCTAACCATTGCCTTGGATGTAGCTTTTCCTCAAGGCTATTCTGATAATCCATTGCAATAATGCTCCTTCTGATGTTAGAGAGGGAATCCAAAGCCAATAACACAGTGTATTACTGACAATATATTTTTATTAAAAGACACCCAATATAATCAACTTCCTCTTCTTCTCAGCTGGAGTAGGGCAAGCAGTGGCCAAGCCAGGTATTGAATGCAGAACCCTCAGAAGTCCTCTGTTGCTTGTTGCTGATTATTCTCTTTTTCTTTTTACCTTCTCACAGGACTCACGCCTTCTATTGCAGTGAAGTAGAAGTGACCAGGTGACTCCACCTCTCTTTCTCTTGCCACCCTCACTTGCTCAAGCAAGAGGAAAGAGAAGGTGCAGAGATGCACAAGAAGTTTGCCTTGGAGGTAGAAGGCTTTCTTTATAGATCTCTGGCTACACTTATCTTATAAAACTACTTTAAAGATAAAACAGTGAGAACATGTTTCCATAAGTTCTATTAAGGAGATGTGAAACAAAAAAATGCAATTTTTCTTCACAATTATACTTACAGCCAAATGTGGTATTGAATCTAGTTTTAAATAATGATGATGATGATGATGATGATGATGATGATGATGATGATGATGATGATTTCAATTAGACTTCACCATTCATTCTCTAATGCTTCCACTGTGAGAATTGCTGCATTGCTTTAAAATTTTCAAACAGGATATTGGAATAATGCTACTAGACTGTAATTTAATAAACAACCTGCATTTACTGGAAAACAGATCTATGAGGAACCATGTATCAAAGTGTTATGGAATGGCATGTGTACAAATATGTTTAATTTTTAATTACTTACTTTTATTAATCCTGAATCAGTCTTGCCTTGTTTATCTTCATCTATTTTCACCTTATTTTTCTTATTTTCAATGTTTGTAGTCATGATGATACATACCTTGAAACTAAATATACTGGTAGGAAGTAGAATAGACAAAAATACATTTCATTCTTGTCTGATAGCAGAATGTCAAAGCTTCGAAGTTAAGGCATCAGCTGAATCAATTTTTGAATAGTTAAAGTCCAATTTTCAAACACAAACTCACTTGAAAATAATTTCCATTTAAATGAATAGAAGATGAAAAGAAATTCCTTTCATTATCATGCTTCCATGAATCAAAAGAGAAATTTAGCTACCAATTGTTGCTTTCAGATATAACCATATTTCCATATATCCAATGATTTAAAAAATTGCTCTGGGAATTCATGAGATGTAGCGTCTAGGAGAAAAGAATTCAGGAATTTTCCAAATTGCATGTATTTAGTCTCCATTCCTAGATACAACTATATCAAGAAAATTTCCATGAATATAATAGCATAGGCCATGGCTGCATAAATATCTCTTACACCTGGAACTAATTCTCTGGAAATAACACATTAAAAATGAACACTAAGGCTCAAAATAAACTAAGGCTTGCAACAAAAGTCAAAACTAACAAAAAAAGCTTCTTTCAACATGTAAAAAAACAAGAAAAAGGTTAAAGAAATGATTGGTCCATTAGTGGGAGAAAGTGGCAAGAAGGGAGAAAGCAGAACTATTTAACTTTGTCCAAAATGGTATAGGGTTTCCTGCCTGAGCAGGAGGTTGGACTAGATAACCTCCAAGGTCCCTTCCAACTTTATCATTATTATTATCAACTCATTTTTGCATCCATCTTTACACAAAGGAAAAACAGTTCAACCTATCAAAAACAGTACCGTAAAAAACAGATTAGGAACACAAGTTAAGATAGGCAATGAAAAAAGGTAAGTGAGCACCTGTCCACCCTAGACGAGTTCAAATCACCAGGACCAGATAGACTAAACCCCAAAGTTCTGAAGGAATTGGCAGATGTGATCTCAGAACCACTGAACCACCTTCTTCAAAGATCCTGGAGCACTGGGGAACTACCAGAGGACTGGAAAAGAACTGATGTAGTTCTCATCTTCAAAAAAAGAAAAAAAATGGATCCAGGAAACTACAGGCCTATCAGCCTGACCTCAATTCTTGGGAAGATTCTGAAAAAGATATCAGACAATGATTCAATGAATATCTAGAGGCAAACAAAGTCATTACCAAAAGCCAACATGGGATTGTCAAAAACAGATCATGCCAGACAAATCTTATTGCATTCTTTGACCAAATGACAAAATTAGTGGACCAGAGGAATGCTGTGGACATAATTTACTTGGACTTCAGTAAGGCTTTTTATAAAGTAGATCACAACCTACTACTTGATAAGATAGAAAAATGTGGGTTAGACAGCATCACCATCAGATGAATTCGTAGCTGGCTGACCGGCCGTACTCAGCATGTGGTCCTCAATGGAACTGCCTCTACATGGAGGGAAGTGTATAGTGGGGTGCCCCAAGGCTCTATTCTGGGCCCAGTGCTCTTCAACATCTTCATCAACGATTTGAGGGGATTGTTGGGGAACTCATCAAATTTGCAGACGACACCAAGCTGGAAGGAATAGCCAACACTCCAGAAAACAGGCTTAAGATACAGAAGGATCTTGACAGACTTGAACATTGGGCACTATCTAACAAAATGAAATTCAATGGTGAAAAAAGTAAGGTTCTACATTTAGGCAAGAAAAACCAAATGCACAGGTATGGTATAGATGGTACCTTGCTCAATAGTAGTAACTGTGAGAGGGATCTCAGAGTCCTAGTGAACAATCACTTAAATATGAGCCAACAGTGTGCTGCAGCTGCCAAAAAAGCCAACACAGTGCTAAGCTGCATTAACAGAGAGATAGAATCAAGATCATGTGAAGTATTAATACCACTTTACAATGCCTTGGTAAGGCCACACTTGGAATACTGCATCCAGTTTTGGTCACCACGATGTAAAAAAGTTGTTGAGACTCTAGAAAGAGTACAGAGAAGAGCAACAAAGATGATTAGGGGACAGGAGGTTAACAACATATAAGGAACAGTTGCTGGAATTGTCTAGTTTAATGAAGAGAAGGACGAGGGGTGACATGATAGCAGTCTTCCAATATCTCAGGGGTTGCCACAAAAAAGAGAGAATCAAGCTATTCTCCAGAGTGCCTGAAGGCAAGACAAGAAGCAATGGATGGAAACTAATCAAAGAGAGAAGCAACCTAGAACTGAGGAGAAATTTCCTGACAGTTAGAACAATTAATCAGTGGAACAACCTGCCTGCAGAAGCTATGAATGCTCCAACACTGGAAGTTTTTAAGAAGATACTGGACAGCTATTTGTCTGAAACAATATAGGGTTTCCTGCCTGAGCAGGGGATTAGACTAGATGACCTCCAAGGTCCCTTCCAAATTTATTTATTATTGTTATTGTTATTATTATTACTTTATGATTGGTTGGTTGACTCAGATTTTTTATGGACCTTTAAAATTGTGGGTAAATACAGGTTGAATTCCCTGTTTTCCCTTCTAAGTCTTTCTTACATCACATGCACACAACTCTGTTATTCTGCACACTTTGAAAAAAGAATTGGGAAATAAGCAAGAAATCAAATCTTTGCCTACAAATCTACCAGCCACCATCAAAAGAAAATAATAATCATTGTTTTTTCTGTCTTCATTCCCCGACCTTGGTTCTATCTGTTGACTATAAAATAAGATCTTTGCCAAGAGAGTAATCTGCTGAATGGGATGATAGAAAAGAGCAGTACTCTGCAGCTGACCTCTGAAATGAATTGAAGTGGAAGAAAAAACAAATAAAAACCCTTCTCAAAATGCAAAAGAGCTCTGCCCAGAATGATGAATCAACTCGACAGAAAGTAGAAATTAGATGTAGGGCTTGCAAAGCTAAGGAGAATACTGAAGTGAAAACCCTTTGGTATCCCAGAGATCACACAATATGCGGGGAATCAATATGCAGGCCTTTTTTTCCCTTTTGGAAGTTTTGGAAAACTTTAAGGGGCAAAATGGGCTCTTTGTAATTAATAGATGTTCCAGGTATTGATCTCACCCTTTAAAACTCCCACTAAGATGGGCCTTGCTCATGCTCATTTGGGAAGGAAACCTTTGACATGCATGCATGTATGATCAACTTAAAGATGAATTGGGTAGCAAAGTAAACATACTAATTGCCAAGATTTCCATAGTCGAAAGCATTTCCTTTTCAATAAATCTGGTTGAAGAAGACTCTGAGAACAAGGGTTTCAGTAGTAAGCAGTTACTAAGAGAAAAATAATCTGGCAACACAGCTGAATAGGTGAGGGCTCAAGCAGAAGGAATGAACTTTTATATGCCACCTCATTTTTTATCAAGTTTGAAGGCCTTATGAGTCTCAATAAAGGCTAGAAGAAGGCTTTTCTTTTGCCCACAGTTGCACATGCAGAAAATACTGAAGTCAGCTGTTTCTTCAGAAGGAAAAAAACCATTCTTCATCAGGTACAAAATCAACAAAGAGAGGGGCATTCCCAGGGGTAATCCAAAAAATCAAGAAAGTCAAGGTAACGGTGCAATCAAAATGCTGCCCCTTTATACATGCATGCAATACACAGTGTCTCTGGTCACACTTCCAAATCCTGCTGGAAGCAAAAATGGAACAAGCGAAGGATTTCTTCCCCCACCTCCATCTTTTGAGTCCTTATGCTCCATACAGAAATTCTTCTTCAACGCCCACCTAGCAGAAAAATTTAATCTCTTGACCACTTCTCCTGCAGAAAGCTTCTGATCAGGACCCCTTTTACCAAGAGAGGCTTCTTGGTTCCTGCTCATCTCTTCCATGCCCAGGCTGCTCTTTCATATGATGGCTTTGTCCCCCCCCAAAAAAAAGACTAAGTAGGAAATGTGTGAAGGGGAGAATCAAAAAATTGCACTCTTTGCACCTCCTCCTTGCCCCAAAGAGCCAAGGAAAGACATGCAGCCCAGGCAAAAGATTAGAGCACACCACTTCCACTATTGGGGTGATCCCCAAGCTCTGTCAGCTCCTCATGGCTTCATTTCATTCTTCCCTGTTTAATTAGTAGGGAAGCTGTTACTGTGGCTTCTTTCTTTCCAAGCAGCCATAATTCCAGCAATAAAGAAGCAGAATACCTGGGGGTGGCAATTGCCTCCTCATTCTCTCTCTCTACTTTCATATGTGTATTTTACAATTTGTCCTCTTCATTCTCTCAATATGAACTATCCACTTTACTTTTTTCATGACCATGGTCACCCATTCAATATTCAACCCACGTAAGTCACACTTCTGTCATGAAATAATGCTAGACTAGATTTAGTGGGGAGAGATAAAATCTATTTTTAAGCAAGCCAATCTTATTTATATATACTGTATTAATGTGTGAATTAACTTTCAGACTGAAGCTTCTTCAAATTAACTTTTAGATAGCGAACTGCTTCAAATTTTGCAAACCAATTCTCAGTTCAAAACATGCTTACAAGATAATACTTTATTATTTTCAAATTCATATATTAGAGAAAATTGCTTCAAAGTAATTTACTAAAGAATGAACTATAAACATATCAGTGCATCTATTAGGAAAAACTGTGTATGAAAAATAAATGATATTTACTGATGAAGAAAGGAAATATAGTGGAAATATAGAACTTAAACTGACACAGAAACTAGAGACAGAATGATTTGTTCAGTGCTTTGCTTCATACCTATATTTGTAACTTTTATAAAAAGGTATATATAAATCAAAAAAGATTCTTGAATAAAGCTAGGATCCTGGTGCCTCAATGGCCACAACCATGTAGTTTTCTTGACAACAATATGAAAATAGTTTTTTTTTTTCCCTTCTTCATATGTCAGTCTTGGAATTTTCTCTTGGTCTCTCATCCAAGAATAAACCAGAACTGATCCTGCTTCCCTTTTTGAAATCAGTTAAGGTCAGCTAAGTTTATCAATGTCTATGTGTTTAGCTTCAAATTGCAATGATAAGTTCAACAAACAACTCAAGTTGCATCAAAATCCCCATAGATATTAGAAATTCAAGTAACTTTCTTCTTCCACCTGTAAATTAAAAGTGTTTGTTTACTCATATGACTGAGCAGCAAAATCTCAATGATCTCTAGATGGCAACAAAGAGAATCAGAACCCAATAACTTCCTCTGGAGTTTTGCAATCCAGATATAGTAGTCCAGTTTTTTCCTACCACATGTAATGATGTAACGTACTACTGGTTTGGAAACTAAATGCTCATCTCTTTCTTTTATAAGCACCAATGCTGCATACTGCCTAAACCTGATGCTTACTATGTGCCAGGTTGACAATAAAACATTATACAGTAAACTATCTGTTGCTAGATTAAATATGAATCATGCATATTGAGGTGGAAATTCAAAGGGGCTTTTTCCTAAAAAAAAAAAAAGATTTCAGATTTCAGTTTTATTGTTTGCTTAGTTATTTGTTGGTAATGAGATAATGGTGTATTTTATAGTATTAGCCTTCAGTATTATGGGTGGTCCTCGCCACTATTTTCTTATCTATGGAATGATAGGATCTATGGGATGATAATGATTGATGGATAGATAACTGGTTTTTTTCTATCAGTTACATATAAAATGGAGAGCTGTCAAGATTAGATGTTGTCAAAGAAGTTTATGAAAAATATATAATTCAAATCTTAACAAAAATTAATTCAACAACATAAAATATCAGTGCTGAAAGCAGTTTTGTCAGACAGACTCTTAGATCCATTTTGGAAAAATAGCAAATATGTAGTTTTTAAATCAACAACAACAATTAGTCTTTTGTCAAGAGGGAAGGACAATGACTGTAAATTCCAATCTTCTGGTCACCACTAGCCATATCTGAAATAAAGGTGAATGGGATAGTGGGTGTTTGGTGGTATGGGTGGTCGGCGTGGCATATGTATGGGTGAGTGAATGCATTGGCCTTGGAGAAAATGTGAGGGGTGGTAAAGGACTGAGGGCAGGAGAGGAGGAAGGCAGGAGCACTGGAACTGTGAAGGGTAGGGTGTAGGTAGAGCAGAACCAGGGTGGTGGTGTCAATGCAGTGCCTGGAGGAAGAAACTCAGGCTCAATCCTGACAAGACCAGGTGGCTTTGTTTGGCTCTAGCTCTGTGAAACTTTCACCTTTAATCTTTAATGAGTTGCACTTCCTCATGCAGAGTATTATTTAATTTGGGAGTCCACTTGTACTCATGGTTCCTACTCAAAAAGCATACAGAAGCTGTGGACAAGACAGCCTTTGCACAAGTTCACTGTGTGCTCCAGTTGCTCCCATTCCTGGTCTGGGAAGATCTAAGATACATTGCTTTGATTCTCTTTAAAAGGTATAAATAATGTGTGATAGTTAGTATACTGTAAGTTCTTCCCAACCCTGTTGTAGTGTTTTCATAACTCCAAAGCATATTTTATGACAGTTGATGGCAGATATCTGCTTTGCCTTGGCTCTAGTTGCAACACACATAGTTAGCACAAGTAGTTCTGGTAGATTCCTCTGAGCCTGAAACATCTCAAACGAGCCTTATAAAAAGTAATTTGCAGCACACATAGAACTCATTAAGTGATTGTTTATTGCAAGTGCCTGCTTAAAATATTATGTATTCAGAAAATATATGCATACTGTCACAAATTTAGCATAATGATAATCACTACAGTATTCCCCCATTTCTTTAACAATGCGTTACTTTTTGTATATGCACAAACAGCATACACAATGTACTTTCTTGTATGCAGAAGGCATAAAAAATCTAGAAATATTTCTGTGCCTGAAAAATAGTACGTCCAATAGTATGTCCATTTGATGACACATTAATTTGATTAGATTAGATAACCTTTATTGTCATTTTTTACTGTGGGCACAACGGCACACATTAAAAATGAAATTTAGTTGCTTGCTCTCAGAGTGTACACATACATAACACACATTTAAACATACTATTTACAACATATGTATACACCTACACCCTTACATATAAGTAATATATATCTATTAATCACTGTCCATCTTGAATACGTAACAGAAGGAGGAAGCTTTAGAGTTCACAAGGTTAACACTGTATGGAATGAAACTATGACTGAATCTGGATGTTCTGCTTCAGATACCACAGAGCCTCCTCCCAAAAGGTAACAAGGAAGGAGGCCATAACTAACTATAACTAAAATGCCATTGATTTCAGCAGGTCTCCTCTAAATATGACATTTGAATCCTAATACTTGTTTATATTATTTAAAAGAGATACATTTTTGAAAGGGAAGAAATGATCTGATCCTAAGGGAAATTAACCTTGATCTTTCATCAAAGATCTAGAGACCAGTGTTCTGCTTCTGCTACCATAATGGATTTTATGACATGATCCTGCCTGCCACAAGTATATTATATTGATATAATATAATAAATATAATATAATAAATATAATATAGTATAGTATAGTATAGTATAGTATAGTATAGTATAGTATAGTATAGTATAATAATATAATATAATATAATATAATATAACATAACATAACATAACATAACATAACATAACATAACATAACATAACATAACATAACATAACATAACATAACATAACATAACATAACATAACATAACATAATATAGACATTATATTATACATATAATATAATATGCATGTATTCTGCAAATTAACTATTCCCAATCCTCAGAGTAATCCATTCAGTCTCCCAGAAGGTCAGCTCCCTGTGCAATAAGGCAACCAGAACTGACAAAAATCTTCTTCAATATATATAAATGACATGGCAGTGAACAGGGCATTGGCCTAATACTTATACATCAAAAAGATTCTCGCACACAGTGAATCAGATTCCCAGTCTCCAGCCCCAACAGAAAAAGCAGTAAATTGAACAATGGAATGCACAACTTTTTCTAATCCAAGGGCTGCATTCATTTACAGACCATACCAAGGACCAGGTAGTAGGCATCAAAGTAGTAGTTTGGACCAGGAACAAACTAAATTTGATTGCCATTACTATATGTAATCAAAATTAATTATACATAGTATAATGATTCTCCCATCATGTTTTTAATCATTTTCTTCTTCTCCTTATATTAATAAATTTAATTTAGGAACCACCTTTGGAGAACTCTGTCAGCATTAGTTATGCATATCAACTTTCATACCACCAATGGACATCAACCAATGATGGAGCTCAACTAATGATGTTCTTCCAATCATATTAACTTTTCATAGACCAGTTTTTCTCATCCTCATCAACTTTTAAATATATGGATTTCAACTCCTAGAACTTGCCAGACAGAATTCCCCAGCAGTGTTGGGCCTGTCATCAAACCAAAAGAGACACCTATTTCGGGCAACAGAAGCAGAGCTATATCCCCTCTTTTCACATATTCTGTTGAGCTTTTTCATATTCCTCTCAGACATTAGTGTGTCTTCTACTTTATCCTCATGGTAATGTCTAATCAGCTTCTACACAGAAAATTGGGAACACATATCTCATATTTCAGCTCAGGCAGCAAAATATCTCAGGCTAAGCAGTTTCCAGAATTCCAGTACCTTCCTATAACATAAACATGGAATTATTTCATGTCCTAAATTCTGAAATGGTAGAGAATAGATCTTCACTGTCTTCAAAGATCTTCACTGTCTTCAAGTAGTTGAAAATGTTGTCATATCCATGTCTCCCAGTCTTCTCTCCCCAAAGCTAAATTAGTCTCCTTTTCTAGGACTTTAATTCTAGTTCTCCTAATTATCTTCCAGGGCAATAATGAGGATATCGTATTCATTACACCAGACCTATATAACACATATTTTTGGCAGCACTAAGCGGGGAATCGGGAGCTTGGAATTATGAACAAAAATCAGAGCCAAAGGACTGATGCCATTTCACCACAGGAAATTAGAACCAGAATGCCTTAAATGTGCATACTTTAAGGATATTTGCGGAAAGAAAATGGCAGGTAGCACTTAAGTTGTTTTTAAAAACCAGATGAGTTCTAGAATTCTACTAAATCAATCAAATACTGTATTTGGTGGATACTAGCTGTCATTAGTTAGCATCTGACAAAAAATAATGTAAAATGTTTGAAAGAAAAGAAGAACATATATACTTTTTTTTTTTTGCTTGCATCATAAATCTATTAATCCTACAAACCCTTGAGAACAGTGTTGTTCAGGCTTGGCATGCTTAAGATGTATGGACTTCAACTCCCAGAATTCACTAACCAGCATGCTGCCAACTTGAAAAATACTGCTTTAGAAAACTCATCTAGGAATATCAATCAAGCTGATCAAAAGGAATTCAACAAAGGATTTAGCAATCCTTTCCAATGTTCAAAGAATCCTTTAAAGACCTTTTATTTTTCTGACCTGAGAGAATTGCCATTTCTCTAAAATTTACTCAATATATATATACCCCAATTGTGTTTCCCACTTCTCTGACCTTCTCTAGTTACTTTGTGACTTTGACACCTAGCCAGCATGGAAATAGAAATTCCAATGCATATAGAAAATGTCAGGCTTAAAAAAATCAGTGAAACCCATATTCAGCTTTATTTCGAAATACAGAAAAACTAAATGTTAACTTTGGATAACTTTACTTATGAGAGTTTTATAGTTGATTTTTTAAAAAGAGTAAAAGATAAAGGTTTCCCCTGCCAGTTGTGCCTGACTGTAGGGGATGGCGCTCATCTCCAATTCATAGCTAAAGAGCCAGCATTGTCCAAAGACATTTCCATGGTCATGTGGCCAGCATGACTATATCAATAGCAATAGCACTTAGACTTATATACCTCTCCATAGTGAACTCTCTCAGCATATTGCCCCCAACAATCTGGGTTCTCATTTTACCAACTATGGAAGGATGGAAGGCTGAGTCAATCTTGAACCCCTTTAGGATCAAACTCCACGGTGAGGGTAGAGTTAGCTTGCAATACTGCATTCTGACCACTGTGCCACCATACATGCTATATATCAGGGCTTTTCAACCTTTTCGCCCACTGTACCACTTTTAGGATATGGCAACATCCAAGTACCACTAGTCACCTATCTCATGGAAAGAAGTAAATTATTATGGAGGATCCAATCTGGGTTGGATTGGGACCAGAAGTTTATTCTTCTGAACTTTTGGACTCATGCTGGAGCGCATCGTTAAGGAACTTCCCAGATGACTGACCCATCATTATCCTGGACACATATATTTGCCTTTGTTTGGGAAATTATTATGTAACCCCTAGAGGGAGAGGGTAAAATAACTGCATTTATAACCATTATCAAAAAGATCAAAAGCTTGTTCTTTATAATATTTTCTTTTCTCTCTCTTCCTTTTTCTTTTCTATTTCTTTCTTATTAGTATTCCTTATCTCTTTGTTTCTTTTCTAATATTTGTATTGTTTTTATCTTATTAAAAAAATTCTATTTAAAAAAAGAATATGGTGAAACAGACTGGGTCCAGACTGACAAAGGAATGAGAGCAAGGCTGTATGCTCTGCCCTGATTTATTCAAGCTATATGCTGCATATGTATTAAAGGAAGTTGGATTGGAAGAAGATGAGCATGATTAAAACTGGAGGAAGGAACATCAATACCCATCTGCTCAATCAATCAACAAGGTTGATAACATAACTCAAGAATGAAAAATGCACAGGATCTGCACACTCTAGTAATGAAGGAGATGGAACGTATTGAAAAAAATAGAACTAAAATTAACTAGAAAGACCAAACTAACAACAACAGATATCGAAGTGTTTATTTTTTCATTTGCACAACTCACCATCTGTTCTAGTTCTTTATTTCTTTTCTTCTTCCTTTGTATTCTTTGTATTTTGTACTTTGTTTGATTTTATTGTACACCAGCCAGAGTTAATTTAGAGTTGAGCAGTGGTTAAATTGAATAAATTAAATTAAAGCTACATAACTGATTTGCCAGCTTTGGTACTGGTTTTTTTTTTCACATGCTTGATTGGCTTCATTGGTCTAAATGTGTTGCTTTTGTGGACATTTGCTAATGTTATGTAAGCTAATGAGATGAAAAGACAGGCAAAAACTAATTTTAAATGATCAGGATGCTGGTTCCTTTAGAATCAGTTGATATTTTGTTTGGTGAAAGAGCTATTGCTACTAATTAGTAATATATACATTTTTTCTGAGGCATTATCATTATCAGTTTTATCATATAGCTGTACATGTGTAAATCATTATACAATTACATAATATTTTCATAAAATGTAAAAATCTTTCAAATGTTTTGAAATGTTGATGGGGAAAAATTATCAACTGTATAAATCATACTGCATTCTCTGTAGAATTAGTAGGCAAACTGGTTTAAAATCAGGGAAGTGTTTATGAGAAACAATAAAAAAGAAGCCACAGAAGTCGAATGTAAGTCCTCGACTTACAATAGACAATAATAATAACAAAGTTGGAAGAGATCTGGGAAGTCATCTAGTCCAACCCCCTGCTCAGGCAGGAAACCCTACACCATTTCAGACAAATGGCTGTCCAGTCTCTTCTTAAAAACCTCCAGTGTTGGAGCATTCACTGCTTCTGGAGGCAGGTTGTTCCACTGGTTAATTGTTCTAACTGTCAGGAAGTTTCTCCTTAGTTCTAGGTTGCTTCTCTCCTTGATTAGTTTCCATTCATTGCTTCTTGTCCTGCCCTCAAGTGCTTTGGAGAATAGTTTGACTCCCTCTTCTTTGTGGCAACCCCTGAGATATTGGAACATTGCTATCATGTCCCCCCTCGTCCTTCTCTTCATTAAACTAGACATACCCAATTCCAGCAACCGTTCTTTATATGTTTTAGCCTCCAGTCCCCTAATCATCTTTGTTGCTCTTCTCTGTACTCTTTCTAGAGTCTCAACATCTTTTTTACATCGTGGTGAGCAAAACTGGATGCAGTATTCCAAGTGTGGCCTTACCAAGGCACTGTAAAGTGGTATTACAAAAGTTCATTTAGTGACCTTTCAAAACGGCACTAAAAAAAGTGACTTATGACCATTTTTCACAGTTACAACCTTTGTAGGATCCCCATGGTCATGTGATCAAAATTCAGATGCTTGGCAACTGGTTCATACTTATGACCATTCTTGTCTCCCAAGGTCATGTGATCAGCTTTCGCAACTTTTTGACAAGCAAAGTCAATGGGGAAGCCAGATTCACTTAACAACCGTGTTACCAACTTATCAACTGCAGTGATTCACTTAGCAACTGTGGCAAGAAAGATTGTAAAATGGGGCAAAACTCACTTAACAAATGTCTCACTTAACAACATAAATTTTGGGCTCAGTTGTGATCATAGGTCGAGGATTACCTATAGTTTATAATGGATTTCTGCAGCTAAAAAAAAATTACCGAGGGTGGAGGTGTATTGTATTTACCTGCCAGACACTGTTTTTAGGGGCTAAAGCTAAACCTATAAAATTGGGACATAAGCTACTGAAAATCTGGTTGTTGATTTTCTGTGTTTTTCATGTAATTATTCTAAGTGAGCTTCAGGAACTTCAAAATATAAGAAACAAATAGTGGATAGCCAATCTGTTTGTCACACCTTCTAGCCAAACATGTGCTTTGATCGTTGTGGGTCTTTGGAGCTGAAACATTTGTTTGGCAGCAAACAACAGGAAAAGGCAAGCACAACAGGGAGCAGATTAATAATATACCTTTTTGAAAGTGGTAGTCCAGTCACAGATGTGAATATCCATATGTATGCAGAGCTCATTAGAGAGCTAAAGGCTTAGTACTAACAACCATGGCAAGGAATATATCAGGTTTAACCATTTATAAAGAAGATCTATCACCAGATTCATGTGGATAATTATTTAGATATTTTACACATGCTGCTAAAATGTTATAGAATTTTGAACTATTCTCTGTCAATGCATTTCATTAAATCTGTTCCATTGCATCTTTTTTTCCCCCCTTGAAATCTTTCCAATTTACCTCAAAGAAAGAACAGAAAGAAATGAGGACACCTTCATGTTTGATGGTGCATGAGCTCTGATTGGCCGCAGTCTTTTTCATTAGATGTGCAGGTAAATAAATAGAGGTACGACATTAACAAAATCTGTCTCTGGGAATTATTGGCACAGTACTGTGTAGAAAATATCCCTTGCATTTTTCAGCCTTTCTTATATAGGAAATGGGGTTGTTTTTTTCAAAAAAAGAGAAAATATCAATGCAACTCTGCTCAAGTTCTTGCACTAATCTTACAGATAACTGACCACAGCTGGGACCAGAATTTCCATTGCTAAACAAAGACAGTTATTGAGTTGCACCAATTGTACAATCTTTTTTTTTTGCCCTAGTTGTTAAACGAGTCACTGCAGTTGTTAAGTGAATCATAAAGTCATTAAGCAAATTGGGGACACTGCAAAAATCATAAATTCATGCCTGTTGCTAAGCTCTCAAATTTTTATCACGTGACCATGGGGACGCTGCAATAGTCATAAGTGTGAGAATTAATCCTTACTTTTTTAAGTGCTGTTGTAACTTTGAGTGGTTGCTAAATGAATGGTTGTAAGTCAAAGACTGCCTTAGTTATAAGATGACCTATAGCAGGGGTTCTCAACCTTGGCAACTTTAAGACTTGTGGACTTCAACTCCCAGAATTCCTCAGCCAGCTTTGCTAGCTGAGGAATTGTGGGAATTGAAGTCCACAAGTCTTAAAGTTGCCAAGGTTGAGAACCCCTGACCTATAGGCAGGCAGGCAGGCCCCATTTTTTATTGCATGATCAAGCCTTCAATTTCTATGGCTTCCATAACTTTTTCAATTACTTTCTAAGGATTTAAAGCCTTCTATGAAGATTTTTCAATCAGAAAGCAGGAGCACTCAAGAAGACAGGATAATGATAGAGAGAAATATGGAAAGGAGGCCAGAATGATTGAGGTTGCAAAAATAAGAGGAATATATATTTGAAATACTATTGCTAGGCAAAATTCTGTTTCTAGTTCTGTACTGGCAGATATTTGTGAAAAGTCTAAAGGGAAGGTTAAAAAAAGGCTATGCCTTTCCCCAGTGTTTATGCCCCAAATCTACCTCTGAAGTGAGGATGTATGTAAATTAGTGCCAGGTAGAAAAAAAATTCCTGCATTTTTTTTACATCTCATTTCATCTGAAGAAAAAGAATTTGCTTGAAAAAACATTACAAAGGAAAAGAGAATTACAAAGAAATTCTCATCAGTGGAGTCTGGTACTCTTCTACATATTTAGTTAAAAGCCCAAAGATTTTATTCTGTCTATCACTAAACAATCATTTACATAAGGGACTGTAGCCTCCCCAACTTTTGATTCTTTAGTTTGGTTCCAAAGAATTTGAAGGAAAAGCATTTTCAGCAGCAGTGCCATTGCTACTACTAAAAGGAAGCCTTGCTCTTGATAAATGATTGCAAAATTTCTATTTCCTCTAGCACAGTGGTGGCGAACCTATGGCACGGGTGCCAGAGGTGGCACTCAGAGCCCTCTCTGTGGGCACACGCGCCATCGCCCCATTCCTAGGCCTTCAGCTAGGTTTTATAAAACCTTTTCACTTTAGGCCTCCGCCGTCATGTACAAAAAAAAAAAAAGGTTCAATCAATCAGTCAATTTCAACTTTTTGCGGGAAAAAAAAAGATCTTGCAAAATTAGAATTGATTGATTGAACTTTTTAGTCCCACTCAGTCTGCCATTACCACCGCAGCCACGCCCACCCAATGGACCATGCCCACCCAATTGGCCACACCTACCTAATGGGCCACACCCACCCGGTACCTGACGATGCATAAGTGGGTTTTGGGTTGCAGTTTGGGCACTCGGTCTCTAAAAGGTTCGCCATCACTGCTCTAGCAGATACAGAGAAACAGTCTACCAAATTTTCTGCCCTCTCTCCAAAGGGAGAAAGGGAACTAGGTTGGTTATGAAAATGCAGGTTATATATGAGACAGAACACAATACCTTAACAAGTAACGATATCAAGTGCATTAAAAACGTGGTGTTTTTTAGACCTTCTGAGACTGCAATTAACAATTGAGATGTGCTGTGGAGTGCCCTAGAAGGTTGAACTGCTCTGATATTATTCTGTACTTGTAAATTCTGATGTCAAACTTGTGTCCATAAATTCTTTTGCACAAAGTTTGTCCTATGTAGAACTGCTGGCAGATGATGGCATATATCACACCGGGAGAAGAACAGACAAAGTTCTCTCTAATCTGTTTGCATTTATTAGGTGTGATGATAGTGCTCTTGGAGTAGATGTTGCGGTAAAATAGAAATCTGGACTTTTTGCAGGGCTGGTTCCTAAGTTGCAATCTTTGCCCTGTTGCTTCTTGTTGTTTCTGAGGACCTACTTCAGGCTGAGTAGTCATTGGTTTGCAAATATGGGCCTGCCACTCAGTGACTGAGACAATGCAGCATCATTGTACATTATGAGCTGAATGCAACCACATGTTTACTGGATCCGTGCCCCTCCTGGCTGGTACTGGCGGCCCGGGAGGGTACACGAGCCTGGCTCCAGGGAATTATAAACGCTTCTTTACGGGAGAGTGCCTTCCCTGTGGCCTTAAAGGAGGCGGTGGTGAGGCCCCTCCTTAAGAAGCCTTCCCTGGACCCAGATGTATTGGCTAACTATCGCCCGGTCTCCAACCTTCGCTTTGTGGCGAAGGTTGTTGAGAGTGTGGTTGCGCAGCAATTCCCTCAGCACCTGGAGGAAACAGTCTATCTGGACCCGCTCCAGTCGGGCTTCAGGCCGGGAT
>NW_015386477.1:586812-620153 GCF_001527695.2 Protobothrops mucrosquamatus
ATATATATATATATATATATATATATATATATATATATATATATATATATATATATATATATATATATATATATATATATATATATATACATACATCTATCACTAGCTCACCCACTTATAACATTTCTGTAATTGTGAATACTCAGGAATAATTGCTCAGAGATAACCCTTTGGTTTATGCATAATTTGATTTCTGATTGATCACGGGTAGATGAATACATAAAAGGATATTATTATAAAGTATTATGTTTGAATAATATACTCTAAACATTAATGTGCTACCCATAGAATTTCAATTACAATATCCAATTCACACAAGTAAATCATCAACATATGAATATTCATATATGAAGTAAGTTTCTATTTCTTATTTTCATGTATTGAAGGTCAGATTACCAATACAGGAAACCAAGTACCAGATCTAAAAAAATAGTACTTGTTCATAGTGATGTAAGTCTTAACATATAACTGCTGATATAAATAATGATTGCTAATTAAACTAAATTAACAAATAAAAGCAAACTATTCCAGGGAAAGAAGGAAAAATTCATTTCCACCTCACTAGTCATTTGTGGGCAAAGATTATTTCAGCCACAAAATCCATGGGGTCTAGTCTAGGACTGTAAAGAGTTAAGAGTTTCATAACTCTTTACTACTATCTAGAGATCAGCTGAATTTCTGTAGCCCAGATCTATTATTTTTAATGGGTTATATTTCAAGAATAAGTTAGGTGTAAATAAGACTGCAGTTCTACATGCAGTTAAACATTATGAGAGTGCAAGCAATGGTATTCTCTGTAATGCTATACAGAAGTGAAATTTGAATGAAATAGTAAAATAGAAAGAGTACTTGCACTTTTGAAATTTGATATTGGAGAAAACTGAGAATGCTATGGATAGCCAAGTAAACAAAAACATAGGTCATTGAACAACCCAGTGTTCTCACTTAAGGCACAATCAGGCTCAAACAATTCTACTTCAGACATATATTGCAAAGTCATATCTTTCTAGAAAAGGCTGAAATGTTACAAAGATGGAAGGAAACAGACCAGCAACAAGGTGGATGGATTCAGTTACAGTAGTGATGGATGCATAGTTGAAAGATGTGAAGGACCAGCTTAGGGACACATCATCATAGAGAAACTCTATTTATCTGATCACTAAGAGTCAACAGGGGCTTGACAGTACATAATCAATCTACATGCAGTTACTATTATGGTCTCATTAGAATTTTTCAAGAGCATCTATGAGGTTGCAATATGAATCTCATGTCAGCCAAAAAGTTGACAAATTTATCTATTATCTTCAGTTGGTAGAGATTGCAATCCTATACTCTTTTACTAACAAATGCACATCATTGGATTCAGTAGAATTTGATTGTACTGTTAATCACAAAACTACATTTCACTAAAATATCGCCATGAATTACAATTCAGAAACTAAAGCACATTGAGGACACATTGGAACAAAATTGACCTGATATTCACTTTGATTTCACTGATTTGTTGGTAGAATCGTAGATTTGAAACTTACAATATTTTAATGGAGGTGAAATATACTTAATTTCCCTGGATTTCCTCTGGGTAACTAGATTTGACACGTTATCACTGGATTAACATTTGCTGTTGTTATTCTTATTTCCAGGAATATTTTAATTAACTTTTAGCTAGAAATTAGCATCTTAAAAATCTCTTGATATAAGAACTTTTAAATATGATTTCCTAATGGCATCATTGCATCGTAAATAAGGAATAAATTGAGGAGCATGATTGTTTAGATAAATGGTAATGGTTGCATGAGGCTTACTCACCAGTAACCTTGGACAGAACAGGTTGTTTTACACCGATTTCCATTTTTTATTTTGTGTACCTAGATTCCCAAGTCTATTTTACTAAGGATCTTTTCCCCTGGAACATGTTAACATGCAACAAAATAAAATGTCAGCATCTGACTAAATACAAGGTTGTCACTAAAATGTTTTCAAATGCCTTTGAAAAAAATTAAAAAGAAAAGCATTCCACAAATAGAGTAATAATAACCTGATATTCTAAAGAGTCAGGTAATGGTGTATTATAAGAGATTTCCCACCATCTTTTTCTCCACACACACACAAATACACACCCTTTTTTTTGTCAGCTGGGAATATATCAAACCTTCAAGATATATTAGACTAGGCATCATTGCCATGTAAGTCAGTACTACTTTTATTTTAAAGCTATAGTCAGATTCTTGCAAGTCTGAATGCATTTCTCTCCTATACCCCTTTGTGCAAACTAGGAAGAGGCTTGTCTGAGACATTTCATCATATTGCATTCTTGCCCCAGGCTCAGATCTCTTTTATCTGACCATTGTATTGGTAGCAGCTCTTCCTTCTGTCCCTCAAGGCCATTCCCTCTTTCCCCTACATCATGATTGACTGTCATGTTTTATGTATGCCATTCACAATAGTACCCAGCCTAATTTACTGGAAAGAGTGTTGGGAGAATAGTATGAAGTTGGATTGGTATCATCAGATAAATCACTATCTCACTTTATCCTGCCTCCCTAGACTGTGGGGAAGATAAATGACATAAACATCTCAACTATCCCTAGCTTTTGCCTTACTCTGTTGCTGTACACCTAGCAATGTAACCTAGTAATGGATAAAATGAAAACAAAACATGCCAGTTAACTATTACCAACAGCATATGGTGACACTTTTTTCTTATAAAAGCCACTGGTCATAATATACCACTCCATACTACTTTACAGCACTCTTAGAGCAGTTTACAATGTCAGCATTGTAAACAACAATCTGGGTCCTCACTTTACTGAAAGATGGAAGGCTGAGTAAACCTTGAGCTGGTCAGGATCAAACTCTAGACTGTGGATAGAGTTAGCCTGCAATACTGCATTCTAGCCACTGCATCACCAGGACTACATACATTTATGTACCCAGGTTTACTTGCCATATTAATTCATATGCAGCTTGTTTAGTCTAGTTTGGCTTGCAAGCTACAGCTGATAGCTTCATATGATGTCTCAGGCCCAGCCATTATGTACTTACTCAACAAGCAATGTGTTAATGTAATGTAATGCCAGTTCTGTGAAATACTGGCACTGCTATCAAGGTTTATTCAGTGGCCAGATAAAGATATTATGGGATAAACATAATATATCCCATATTGTAAAGAGGACCTCTGGGATCTTCTTGGTTATGTATGATATTCTGTTTAGAATACACATATATACATTGTATACAAATCTGCACAATTTTCCTCTACATACTTTCTCTTGTGCTTTGTGCTTTTTGTATTTTATATTTTTAATAAATGTTTTATATATATTTATTGTTTTAATTAATTGTTGCATGCTATCCAGGGTCACTTTTTGTGAGATGGGCAGCCATATAAGTTTCATAAATAAGCAAATATATAAATATAATACTGTCTAGACAGAATCCTAACATTCTTACAACATTCAAAATTACCCAGTTTTATTACTAAGCATAAAAACAGCTAACACTCCAATACATTATAATAATTAAAAGTATTAGACCATGTGTCATGTATTACCCCAGAAAAGTCTTTTACCCTGAAATATTAGGCAATAACATTTAACCAACATAGTTCTGAGGAAAGCAACCACTTGTTTGCCTCTTGGGCCATTCTACTTGAAATATGCTTCAGTTTTACTTCCAAATAAGAGTTTTAACTGAGTGTACTAAGAGTTTTGAAGAAGATGTGAACATTTCTTACGTGGGATAGCAACTGCTATCCTATTATAAAAATGTTTTTCTTTTGAAAATCCCTCTATTTACATGTAGTAGATATGGCAGGTTGTACTAAGAATTGAAAAAAGTGACCAAGTACAAAAATTAACTTTTCAACATTCAATGGAGACATAGGAGCAAAAAACTAATGTAATGTAAAATATAAAAACTACAGACTTTTTATCAAATCCTAAGGCTCTTGCTAGATCCAAGTTTAAAGTCTATATAAGTTTTGAATAGTCCTCCAAAAGATTAATAGTTGGAATTAGCAGTAGCACTAGACTTATCTATTACTTCACAATGCTTTACAGCCCTTTCTAAGAGATTTACAGAATCAGCATATTGCCCCCAACAATCTGGGTCCTCATTTTATCAACCTTGGAAGGAAGGAAGATTGAGTCAGAATCGAAGTGCTGGCAGTGGGCAGAGTTAGAATGCAATACTGCATTCTAACCACTGTGCCATCATGGCTACTAAGAAAGGCCAGACTGTTTGGAGTTTCAGTCACTGCACTGAAATTAAGCAGAATATTATCACTTAGCAATGTTATAAACCTAAACTTTGGGAGACGCCATTCAGAATGATCCAATATTTTACCATGCAAACATGGCCATCTTCACTTATTCAAGTACTGTAGATCTGGAAGAGGCATCTGCCCAAAAATTAGAGGGTTACATTCTGCTTGGTCAGAAGGTAGAGAATATTTTTTCTACTGGCAGGGAGAGAAAATTTTACAGTTTTGAGTTAGCCAATGATTTGAGTTCTGTCTTTCATTGTACTTCATTGGTTGGCAGTCTCCCTGCTTCTTATGCTTTAATGAAATCCTGAACAGGAAATTCCTGCAACGGGCCTTTTTCAGTTTGTCATTCCGGTTTTGGGGACAAATTGTCTTTTCCCTGGAGAAATTCTGAGACAATATCCAAACAATTTCCATTTCCTCCAACAGTGGGAAATTTCAGTCATTTTTGATCAGCTTTATTTTTTATGGGCTTCTACCCTCAGTAATAACTTTATTCTCTATCCACTAAATCTGAGGGTAGGAAAACTAAAGTCCCGGATGTTCCCAAAATCTTCTTCTCTCACATACAACACTCTTCCAAACCCTTATTTTTAAAAGATTTTTGTAATTAAAACAAAATTAAATTGGAAATGGATGTTCTGCAAAGCAGTCTCCTATAATTATTTCTTAGCTTTGTAGAGTCTTCAGAATATAAGGGCCAGAATCACTCTTATTTCTGAAAGTATACTTTTCCAGAGAAAAGGGAAAGTGGATGACCACCCAAAATGGCTTTATATAGATAGGAAATGGGAGAATTGAATGCTGTGACAGCCCACAATGGAAGCTCTAGGACAGTGATGGCGAACCTTTTAGAGACTGAGTGCCCAAACTGCAACCGAAAACCCACTTATGCATCGTCGGGTGCCGGGTGGGCGTGGCCCATTGGGTGGGCGTGGCTGCAGTGGTAACGACAGACTGGGTGGGACTAAAAAGTTCAATCAATCAATTCCAACTTTTCAAGATCTTTTTTTCCCCCGCAAGAAGTTGAAATTGACTGATTGATTGAACCTTTTTTTTTTTTACATGGCGGCAGAGGCCTAAAGCAAAAAGGTTTTATAAAACCCAGCTGAAGGACTAGGACTAGGGTGACGGTACGAGTGCCCACAGAGAGGGCTCTGAGTGCCGCCTCTGGCACCCGTGCCATAGGTTCGCCACCACTGCTCTAGGACCTCACTGCCACAGCCCAACTGAAAACTGCCCACTCAGGAAGGAAGAGAACTGCTGCAAATCAGTGACCTCCACTCCAGGTGCCGAAGACAGTCCAGAAAATACCATGACTGATGATCCTTAAAACAACTGAGAGAATTAGCCAGATCAAAAAGCTTCAAGTCCTTCTATCCTGATCCTAGCACAGTTATCCTTAAGATATTTTAGTGTGGACTCACTTCTGTATCTGGACTTCACTATAACTGAAAAAACTCCAAATAAGCTGTTTCATCCAGGTCTTTCTGAAGCTGCAGGCCAATCATGTCCTATTTCCTTTTTCCTTAATTTCCTTTACAATGGCTGGCAACTTCTGATATTGACATTCAACCCTTTGCCCATCTTTTATGCTCAGTATGAATTCAGTTGCAATTCAGTGAGCAGGTAAACACCATTCTGAATGCCTATCTTAAGCCTCTCTTTTACCACATCCTCCAATAGTGGTTATATTTCTTCAGAAATGAATTGTCTGATCTTTGCTATTAAATCAGAAATGGACTTTCTGCATAACTTTGTATAGCTCTTGAATTCATTCCACCAGAGAATGAGAGGAAAAAGTAGGTTTCATAAGGAGGAAGGGATTATGTCAAAGAGTCAATGAGTGCCCCACTAACTTTTGTCTCAGGCTTACCCAGCCTGCCCACTTTGGCCCCCACCAAAAGAAATGCAGCCACTAAAAAAAAAGAGAGATTGTCTATTGTCTATCTCCCTCACAAAAGCAAGCTTCTTTATTGCACGTTCAGAATAATTGTTAGTTGGTTCCTGCAGCTCAGCACAACTGCATTAAGCCAATTCACAAAGCAATTAATCTTCAATGCCTGAATTGAAAATGATAAATACCCCACTGAAGCTAGTAGTGAGGGGAAAAAACTTCTAACAAAGACAGATATATTGGTTTAACGAAATTGTGTATCAATACTTTTGAGACTATAAAAGATTTTTTATGGTTAAAGAATTCACAGACAATTGGGCAAGATTAGGAATCAGTTTATTATGACTGTTTTAGCATGGACAACCTTTTGAATGATTACTTTATTTATCAGCCCTCAATAACTGATGGTGTTATGTAAGTGCAGTAAACATCATAACTAAACTCCTGAAGGGCCAGATAACAGATCATTGTGGAGAAAAATCTGTCTATGTGGTAACTAAGAGCTTAAATTTAACGGTACGTAATCAATTATTCATACACATGGGAAAGTCAGTTTTATACAGTGGTTTCAGGCACCAAGTTAGACATCAGGAGACTTTGAGTTGTAGTTCCTGTCAAGATCACAGGAAGTGATAGTTTTGCTCTGTGCTGTACTGATCTGACCATATCCTGATGCACATTGTATTGTGCATCACAATACAAAAAGGATGCTGAAGAATTAGTAAGTACAGAGAAGAGTAATAAAGATGATAAGGAGCTTAGAAGGTAAATCCTACAAACAGCAGTTAAAGAAACCTGGTATATTTAACTTAAAGAATAAAAGGCTAGTAAACTATAATACTAATATTCTAATCAATGAAGGGATATCATAAGTACAAGTTAGGACATTTCCAGAGAGTAAAACAAAAAACAATGCAAAGAGGAATCAACCAAGATCTCAAGAAGGAGATTCAAATTTGAAATACGGACAAATTTCCTGACTTTTAGAGCTATAAAGCAATGGAACAGCCTGACTTTCATGAGTGAAAGCCAAGAGATGTTCAATAAAAGATTGGATAGTCTTAATCAGAATGCAGCTGCAAAGGACCTTGGAGGCCTCGTAGTCCAACCCCCTGCTCAAGTGGGAGACCCTATCCAGGGGTGTCAAACTGCCGGCCCATGGGCCGGATGCATCACGTGGAAGCCACGCTCACCCCATTGCCGGCAATGGCAAAACAGTCCCGATACGTTGCGTGACATCATGTGACATCTCAAGTTTCACATGTCTTCCATATACCATTTCAAACAAGAGGATGTCCAGTCTTTTCTTAAAAAGCTCCAGTGATGCAGCAACCACAAGGTCTGAAGACAAGTTGTTCCACTGGTTAATTGTTCTGACTGTTAGGAAGTTTCTCCTTAATTCCAGGCTGCTTCTCTCCTTGGTTAGTTTCCATCCATTATTTCTTGTCCTGCCTTCAGATGCTTTGAAAAATAAGTTGACCCCCTCTTCTTTGTGGCAGCCCCTCAAATACTGGAATACTGCTATCATGTCACTCCTATTTCTTCTTTTCTTTAGACTAGCCATAGCCAGGACAGTAGGAGGACTGGCAGGAGTTGGACTAGAAATCCTCCAATATCCCTTCCAACCCTCTGATTTATGATTCTATATATTAAAATAGATCCTCTTCAATTTCCACAATCCTTCAAGCACATGGTCTTTGCCTTTGCCTACTTACCATCCACATCTTGGAATTTAAGGATCACCCCATAGACTTCAACAGGCAGCTTACACCTTATGATACTTTCTCCATCAAGGGTGATCTAAATACAAGGAAAAGAAGACAAGAGAAGGCTAAAGCAGTCCTGCCTATGTACTCTTTTCTGGTTGTTCCTTTTTATGAAAAGAAATTATTACAGAATTCAGGATTATGCTGGTGCCCATGCCACCCCTTCTAATCCTTGCTGTATGATGCAGTCATGCATTCCTCAAAGAAGTAGGTTTGGGCTTCTCTCCCAATAGTTAACGAAGTGGCAAAAATGCATCCTTATTCCCAAGCTTTCAAAAATCATTTATTTTGTTTGTTTTGTTTTACATATATTGTATATTTTATATTAGGATTTTGTCCCCTCCATGTTGTAAGTTTATACAAAGCAAGGCAAGGTATAAATGCAATAGTAAGTAAACAGCTAATTGGTTTGGGTTTACTTGTCTATACTGTTGTTCACTGAATTTATTTATAAAAGTTTATGCTAATTGTGTCTATGTGTACACTATATAAAATGCTATTAACTATAGTTAATTATTATAGTTAATATATAAAATGCCATTAACAAGAACTATAGTTCTGGTTCTAGTTAATGGCATTTTATGTATTATTATATAGTTTTATATATTATATTATATAGTTCTGGTTCAGTTTTTTTCCTAACAAGAAAATATTTATGCATACTTATTCTTAAAAACAGATTCAATGAGCAGGACTGAAGGCTGAGATTGATAGAAATATAATCAGGGAATATATCTTACTCTGAATACGTTTATCAGTTATATTATATGGTATTGAAAGAACTACAGTATGTAATGAAACTATTTAACAATATTTATTGCATTATCTTTTAAAAATTGTGGAGAACTTTTCAACTTTCAAAAGAGAAAAAGGAGTATCAGGAACCTACAAACTAGTTAACCTGGTATCTGAATGTGAGAAGATTATATAATAATTCAGTAATTGCCATGCCATAAATTAAGTCCTAGAGATTAATGTTAAATTACTGATTATAGCTCAAATTCTTCCCCTTGGTCCTCTTCTCATTAATAACAGCTAAGCTGTTATTCTCAGTTAGAATTATTTAACTGATCAAAAATTGAAGAGAATGAAGTTATCAGTAGAGTGCATTAGATCTTTGGAGTGTGCCAAGCAAACTTCTACAGAGACTAAATGATATCTAGAATCAGATAGAGATAAATAGTATGGCACATAGAAGTAGGAACTAGCTGACAAAAGGTTCCTCAGGTTAATTACTGACATTTTCCAAACTATGGAAAATAATTAGGATTGGAATTAGATATAATATAAGGAGCAATTATGGCACATTGGTTAGAATGCAGTATTGCAAATTGACTCTGCCCACTGCCAGAAATTCGATCCTGACCAACTCAAGGTTAACTCAGCCTTCCATTCTTCTGAAGTCGGTAAAATGAAAACTCAGATTGTTGGGGGCAATATGCTGACTCTGTAAACCACTTAGAGAGTGCCATAAAGCATTATGAAATAGTATATTGTTATTGCTATAATTTCTTCAGCATCGCTGTATTGAAAATACTTTAAGATCCCATTGGAGAAACATGACTGCATCTTTGGGATGGAGAATATCTAAACAGCCTTGACTAACCAATTTTATTTGGCCATAAGGTTTTACGAGTGATAGCTCAGTTCATCATATACGGTAGATATGTTACTACAGGACTTTACAATAATTCAGAGAGTAGAAGACGGGAAAAGTAATGAAAAAACAAGTGAAAGTTATTGGATTTAAGCAATAGTAGAGACTGAGGTTGAGTCTGAAATTATCAATGTGTGAATGTAATGGGGTAATAACCTGTTTTTTTAATCAGACTTTTATTCAGGCTCTATCTCCAGTTTTAGACACCATGATTTAAGAAGAATGCAGACAAACTAGAGCTAGGCAATATCAAGAGGCTAGAAACTAAGCCACATGATGAGAGACTGAATGAGCTAAATACATTTATCCCTGAGCAGAGGTTGTACATTATGTTTTCAGTCTTAAAAAAGCTAAAATAATATCAGAAAGTACATCCCAAAGAAAATCAAGGCCTATTTCAATGCACGACATAGAATATTAAATTAATAGGAAGACAGATTCTGACTGAAAGCAAGAGACAACTAGTAAGGACAGCTCAATGAACCAAGAATATGGTAAGTTCTCCTTCCTTAGTTGAGTTCAAATGCAAATTGACTTTAGAGCCTCTGGTTCTATGATGAGACAGAAAAGAAAATATTAGCCTGATGAAAACTATGCTATCTCTTATACCAGACATGTCAAACTCATGATGTCACGTGATGTCGCGTGACGTATCGAAGCTTTTTCCCCATTGCCGGCAATTGGGTGGGTGCGGTTTCTTCATGACGCATCCAGCCCGCAGGCCGGCAGTTTGACACCCCTGACTTATACTTTTAGTTTGTATCTCATAGGTCATTTATTTGCCCTGGGTTATTCTTGACTGCTGCAGCAAGAGCCCTTCTATTATATTTTTTATTTTTCTTCTAATAAGAAATAAATATTAAAGTTATTGGTATCTACCAAAAGTTTCATTGGATTTTAAAAGTTATGGTGCTCTGCTTTTTCAAATATTGCTTCTCTGACCTGAAAGTACTTGTTTGTGGCTGTTCCTGAATAATTCAGGGATCTTAGTTTAATTAATATAACATTTCAGTCTGGAGAGGTTGAGTATCCTAATTCATTGGAGGATTTTGATGAAAACCACAATCCTCAAAGTCTCCTGATGATTAAAAAAATAATAATCTCAATAGAATTGTAAAAGGATTCCTTTGAGAATAGCCCCTTCAGTCTTCTTAAACTCATATTGTGCTTTGAAATAGATTTTGTCTTCTAATCACTGAACTAAAAAAGAGAGAAAGAAATATTTTTTCACTTTTTAGAGGGCTTTCAGATGCAGAGAAGCTATTTAAAAGAAAATCCTCCTAGTGATCCACTGTATTTGTTTCTCAGTAATTTGTATGAAAACATTAGCTTATGTTGGTTTCAATCTGCCACTCATCTATTGTACTAACCAGGACACTTGATGGAGATTTAGTCAAAAGGAAAAAAATGTGCTTCCTAAATAAGCTAAGCCATACTTGTTTCCAAAGAAGTTAATCCTGAATATGTTTTCAGTCTTGATTTGTATGTATGTCTCCACTCACACCCCTTCATATCAAGCAACTATTCTCATATTATCCTTCTAAGTCAATATGTGTATCTGAGTACTTTAAGCTTTTCCATGTACATAATTAAACTTTTGCTTTCCTCAGTTGCAGGTTTCATTCAAAGGAGACTAACTAAACAAAAACAAGCATAGTTTGTGGGAGATTTTATTTTTTTAAAAAATGAATACACATAGTTTTTAATACTATAATTACTCCAACTGTGTTGACCTAGAACAGGGTAGAATTTGCTTTGCAGATTCATCTTATCCATCATCACCTTCATGTCATCTTGTAACCTGATGCCATCTGACAAGAATTTGCATATGCAGCATTAGCATTTTGTACAGGGAAGTCGAAATCTCTTTCCCCCCCCCCCAACAGCAGGTAGAAATAAGACATTAAATTCACAGCAGGCATTCTTCTTCATAACCTTAGGGGAAAGCAGGTGCTAAAGATCTAAAGGCACACCTTCCTGCAATCAATCTCAAAACTAGAAATAGAATCTAATTATGTTGATTCTAAATGGTATTTTCACTGATAGCTCTGCCTTCAGCTAGTAGTGTAATTTAGGCCAATAGCTGTGAGGACAATGCATCCTGTTTATGGGTCATTTTTTTTACACATGAAAATACATCTTTTGTTGTCTGGTCTTCTTTTGTGGCATCAGTAGAAAAGCTTCAAGATCATTAACTGTCATTATAACAGGGCAAGATGCCAAAACCACTCACTGCAAAAACATAGATCAGATCAGTAACTGAACCTTATTTTCTTATTAAGGTCAAAGCTATCTCTTCCATTACTATCAAGGCAGCAATTGGATAATATAGTGAGCAAATGGCTTGATCAATGTAAGGATGCATACAAAAGGATGATCAGCAAGGGTGGAATTTGATGGAATAGCAAGGATTTGATGGAATAGCAATATGCAAGGTGCCAGTTAATTCTGTCCTGAGAATAACTAGGAATTTGGTATCAAGGGTCACTTGGGTGAGAACTAATTAACAGTTGTTTGTTATCAGTCCTTCCTTATTTTCCTGATGTCCCTCAAAATTTGGCTTTGTCATCAGGGCTGGGGTTCTCAGATAATTGGAGAGGTTTTGCTGATGCAATCTCTTGTATGTGACTTTTTTAAAAATATGATTCTTTGACGTTTGTTATTTATATACCTTTTTTTGCTGTGCAATGCCCAAGGTGACCTCTTGTGAGATAGGCAGCCATATAAATTTAATAAATAAGCTGGCTGGAGGTAAATACATTTTGCTTCTAACCTGAGTTTTCACATGGAGGGGGGACAGTGGAGACTATTTTTTTTTTCTTTCTTCTAACAGTCCAGTCTTGAATGCCCTGTTGCTTAACTAATGACTAATGATTAATTTTATATAGTTGCCCAACTCAAGTTGTTATTTTACAATAATATGACTGCTGCCGTTTTGGGCCATATGTATGAAAAGTTTGACTTTGTTGGACTCAGTCTGCTTTATTCAGTCACTTCTTCCTGTTAAAGTTTGTCATAGCTTGGAAAGAATGGAAAGGCAGCAGATCTTTAATACTTCCCATACAGTCTTAGTCTTTGTGTAATAGCAAAGTGATGAAGGAACTTGCCTTTGTACTGCTGAGATATAGTATATTTCTTTGCTCTAGTGGATCTCTGCAGGCATAATGGGGTTACCTCTTCTTTTTCTCCAACTCTCAATCCTGTCTCCCACATGCTTTCAAACATGATCCAGAAAACTAGCTGAGTTGCCAGAATGGGGGATACATTCCTCCAATGTCGGGGCCTGTTTGGGAGAAAAGTGCAGTATAGGAGATGAATGAGGAAAGGGAAATTACTTCCTTTCTAGTCCATCAGTAGAAACTGTTTCCACTGATGGAAACTTACCACTGAATACCTCCCTTAGTAAATCATTATTACTGTCAATCAATAGCATAATTATTCAATCAATATCTTTTTTTATTTGTCTAAAGGTCACTGCGAGCATCATAAAACAGAATGAATACTATATATTAGATTCACAAATAACTGGCAACTAATTCTATCCCCAGGGTTTTTGCTGAATAGAAATATATTTGCCTTTTTAATATAATGCATGTTTAAATTACTGTTAGATTTTATGCTCTCTCTTTTAACTACTTGATCAGTTGATTTGCATTCTTTTAAACAAAGTTCTTTAGATTGTATCACTGGTTATTATGTGATGTCAATGAGATGTAGATCTTGTGTGCTTTGTTTTAAATAACGAGAAAGCTGCTAAATTCTGTGGCCACTGCCATTTCTAAAAAGGCTCTAATTTTGCTATTTAAGCCAAATTAAATCTGTCAGAGCATTTAGGCTCACTTTTCAGCTAGAAGAATTTCCAGGATCACTTATAGACTAGTGAAAAGACATTTTCCTGCCCTTAGGCTTAAAAAACACTACCCTGCCCTTACAAATTAAAAGATTTAGCAACTAGACAAAAGATAAGTAGAGAGAGAGAAAAGAAACGTATTGTTATGACTACTGGTAGTCCTTGACCTACAGTCATTCATTTAATGACTGTTCAAAGTTACAATGACACTGAAAAAGTGACTTGTGATCAGTCTTCAAACTTACAACTATAGTCATGTGATCAACATTTGGGTGTTTTGAAACCAGCACACATTTATGATGGTTGCAACATCCTGCTACCGGTATCACATGATCCTCATTTGCAACCTTCCCAGTGGCTTCCAATAAGCAAAGTCAATGAGGGGAACTGGATTAGCTTAATGTGATTCACAACAACTGCAAAATAGAAGGTAAAATGGGCATGACTTCTTGGTGAGATGAGCAGCAAAAAATGTAATAAAAATAGAATTACTCACTTAACAACCATCCTGCTTAGCAATGGGAATTCTGGTTCAATTAAAGTCTTAAATGAAGGGCTACCTGTAGTTTGTTTCAATAATGCCTTCAGGGCTAAGTACCTCTTTAAAAAAAGATTAGTAGAACAGCATAAATTGAGATGTTTAATCATTTCCATTTTATCACTTCCCTAATGAAAAAAATCCTTTGACAAGGTAGAGTACACGTATTGACAAGGAACAATTTTCTGTGGCATCACAGCTCCCCCCCGCCAATTTAGCTGGCAGGTCCCATGTGACAGCATCAGAAAGGTAACAATGAGGCAAAAAGAGGTAGAGCTCCATTTGTTTTAGCTCATAATTACATAATCATAATTAAAACCAATACCTTGGTTTTAAAAGGTGTAACCTGATCAGGAAGTATTTAAGAGGCAAAAAAAACCCATTTCTATTAGAATGCTGTACCTTCAAAACTTTTTTTAAAAATTGCTGCCATTTTCTGTCCCATGAGGCAGTGTGGAAATCTGGACAAAATAATTAAATTGTTTGTTCCTCTAAATGGGCCATTTTGACACCAAGAAAAGAAATGAAAATATCACAGACTCATTTCTTCAATCTCAGAGCTACCAGATGTATGCTGCAAAAAAATGACTGTTCATAAGATGGCAGGAAAGAGAGCTTTCTCGATTTCTTACTCCTTCTAGTGGTCATCCTGATTATTCAGCCCAGATACCACAACATTAGAAATCAGCAAGAGAAGATTTTGTAGAAGAATAAGAGCCCAGAGCCTACAAACGCTATACTCATGGAGTCCAGTTTTTGTACAAATGCTAATTGCTGGATATTTGTTTTTAATATTATTTGCTTATGCAAGCAAATATTTGCTTATGCATAAGCAAAATCTACAGAACATGCTACTGTAGTGAACACTGAAATGTCATAACAGCTATGAGTGAGCTGCTTAGACTGTCCCTAAAATGTATAATGAACTTCACACTGTTCTTCCTCTTGTCACAACATATTTCCTCAATGTATTACAGGCCCAATCAACCACCCAAAATTGGTATGCTATATATAACACCACCAGAATGGAGAATGGGCAAATCTGTCATGTTTCATTTTGGTCAGTTTCTCATTGTTTGACATCTTAAATTCATTTTGTTTTCCTGAAATTTTTTTGGAAAAAAAGTGCATAAATATCTCTGTATATGTACATTGTGGTCTGTACTTTTTCTAACATATGATACTTTCTAGAGCTTTTTAGATATAGTGTAAACCATATCTAGTAATGGAAAAAGCTAATTATTATAGATTATTCAGGCTGAAGAGGAGAGGCTGAAATTTATTTTTCTTTGGGATTCTTTTTTCATTGTTTCTTTGGAACTTGGATATATAGCAGGCAGTGCCATGGAAATTATAATAAAAATGATCTTCCTTTGTTTAAATAAAATGCCATGATAAGGAGCTAAGTAAAGGAATGGGGGACTGGTGTTTTCTGACTGACAGATTAGCCCTACAAATGTAGGTTAGCTCTACAAACTTACCATAAGGCCAAAAATTACAATGTTTTGAAGGCAGAGGTTTCTTGTTATAGAATAACAACATTGGAAAGGACTTGGAGGTCTTCTAGGCTAATCCCTTACTCAAGGAACCATTGTTTTATTTCTCTGCTTCACTGTTTTGTGTTTTACAATAAATAATGTATAATGTTTGGTTTAATGGTTAAGTCACCAGACTAGTAACCAGGAGACTGTGAGTTCTACCCCTGCTTTAGTCACCAGCTGGGTGACTTTGGGTCAGTCACTTGCTTTCAGCCCAACCCACCTCACAGTGTTGTTGTTGTTGTGGGGAAAATAGGATTAGGAGTGTAAAGCATGTTCGCCTCCTTGAGTTATTTATAAAAATACTGAAGTTGGGATACAAGAAGACCTTCCTAATGACAGATTTGTGCGGTTTTTAAAAAGAATTATATATCAATTTTATATATTACAATGCTCATTAATTTACTCTGTCAAGAGCAAACGATTGCTGTCAATTTTCAGCAGAAATGGCCCTAGGAAATTAGGAAGCCAGGGGCCCTATAGTCTCATATTATTCATCCCTGGTTTAAAGGACATTGTCTATCATGGCTCATTTTAGGATTTAATTTTATCCCTGGAGGCATATTATCAATGAGCTGATAAGCAATTTGGCTAGACATCTATATTTTTTTAAAAATATTTAAAATCCAGTGGACGTTTCTTATCAATACTTCATCTTATTTATAGTTTATCATAAGAGAGAAGAAATTTGTGCAATTGATGCAGAACTTTCCAGAACAGAATAAACTGCAAGAGCATCCTGAAGGAAATAGAAGACAGAACTTGGGCCAGATTCTACTTTTCTTTTTTTTTTCTCCTTTCAGTGAGGACAATCTTCACTGAATTATTATTCTTACTGTGAAGAGTTCTCAGAGAGCAAGCTTGCTGTAATCCTATTGAGGGGTCAGCCATTAAAAAAATCTTGTTTGTTCCTGATGGAAGACAACTCAGCAGATTGATTGCTTTTTTTTCCAGGCCATTGAATTGTGTTCAAGACTATCCTGGTATTAAAAAAGGAAATATACATCTTTAATGCTGTCTGGCTTTATGTACTTTCTCATATTGTTTCTCTGCAAGTGAATTAATGCTATTCCACCAGCCTCGTAGGCTTCAGTTTATATAAGAAGCCCAGAGAGTAGCTGTGTCCCTGGGAAAAAATGGGGTTGGTTTAAGACAGGTGCTTATTATCATGGGGTCTCTTTTAAACCATACCCAATTAGATTGACTCAGAGTCATAAAAGCACTGGACCGAGGATTAGGTTTAGATAGAATATAAGGATTAGGGAGATGTTTTAGTTTGCAAAAATAAAGATATAAAAGTGATATGTGAAACTTACAAATATATTTGTCAGTACTTTTTATTATCTTTACCCTATATTCTATTGTTGTTATTTCTATACTATAGAATATAATATATTCTATAATATTGTTATGACAATTCCTATTATCTTTCCTGTGTTCTATAGTATTACTATTACTTATATACTATGCTTTATACTATTGCTATTGCTTTATATACTGCTCCATAGTGTTTTACTGTACTCTCTGGGCAGGTTACAATGTAGAAGCATTATTTGCAAATTACCCCACAACAATCTGGGTCCTCATTTTACCGACCTCAGAAAGATAGAAGTTGAGTCAACCTTGAGCCCCACCAGGATTGAACTCCAGGCTGCAGGCAGAGTCTGCCTGCAATACTGCCCTTTAACCACTGCGCCACCAGGGCTCCTATACTATTACTATTATATATCAATGTTTTCTTTTTACAAAACCTATTAATTTTTTCTCTTTGGAATTTTTTCTACTTGTGTCTTCTTGATCATGGCTAGCATGCCTCTTGCACCTTTCCACATTGTGCTTTGTCTTGCTTTGCCTCTATGATTTTTTTTACTTCTTTCAACTGTTCACGCCCTCCTTTCTGAGCTGTTTGGTGATGGCTGCAGAGCTCCAAAAGATGCCTCCTCCCACACCTGTGTCAAGGCTGCTGCTTTATTGACAAATCTACCATCCTGTATGCTCCCAAATGTTCTGAAGCACACTTTTGCCTTCAGATACAAATCACTGCACAGCTTGGCTGCAGAATTCGATGGAAATTACTTTGGGGGACAAAGATTTCTCTAAAACTGCCCTCCTTCTATTATAACTAATGTGAGAAATTGTAAGGAAGCTGGGAAGGGAAGGGAAGGCAGAGTAGAAATAATCAATATATAGTAGGTAAGTCTGCTGGCAGTTTACCTTATAAATGGCAACTCAGTCCAGATGGCAGAAAACCTGGGAAGAAACATTTCAGAGCAAAGAAGCCTAGCTTAATAAAATCACTATCAGTGAGACTGCAAAACTGTTGTGGTTTCCAAGTTTCTATATTTACTTTAGAATAGCTTTAAAGTTCACTTGCTGAAATCTATGTAGTCCTTGCTTCTCTTTTCTTGCTTCCAAAACCTGCCAGTTATCTGTACATACATTACTATTTAGTTACTACATTTGGTCACAAATAGTTATGAGTTTGCATGCTTCAAAAAATGAAGTAAAAGGATAGATGCTCTCAATTTACAAGTCATACTGCATAATTAAGCATATCTTAAATCCTGGGTCGTTTGATTTATCCATAAACAATAAATTAAACCCATTCAATAAACCTGTTAATCCCAAATCAAGCTTTAAGATTCAACAGATAACTTGCATCATGTTTTCCATGGATATGAATATTTTTTAAAATGTTTCTTTCCAGCCTATCCAAACCAAAATAGTTCTTATCCTACAGACAACAATGAAGGGAACAGATGATAGTTAGAGAGGGATGGGATGGTGGTCTAAATGACATCTCTCTTGTCCAAATGCATACTCTTTTAATGAGCACAAAACTTTTGTAGCTTGTTCATGATAAGCCTAGGCCTAAAGTAAAACCATTCCAGAGCATTTAAATATTAATAAAAAGCTTAGTGGACAGGGGACTATGTATTTTGCCCCAGAGAAGTAAAATAACTAATCACAAAATCCATGTGTTAGGAAAGTTGCATGCAAAAAATAAATGCTGGAGAAAACTACACATAAATGAAAAAAAAGATGAAGTTTTTATGGTATTTTTAATTGCAAAAGTTTGTTAGAACAGATATATGACTAAATGCACATGAAACTGAAATGGAGATAAATTAACTCATACATCCCTGCAGATAAGTGAACATTTTTGTGGCTCTTATGTTATGCATTAAAAATAGCTTTAGACATCTCTTCAAATAACAAAACTGTATTCACACTATATATTAGCTTTTGTTTCATTATGGTATATTGATTAAGCCACAATTGGCTAGATTCACATAATACCAAGCATAAATTATTGTTCACAACCTACAATAGCTGAGCTATAATGGCAAAAGCCAAACAAATCCCATTTTAGCAGAATGCACATTGTCAGGTTGTTTTATGCAAGAATCCCACAATTTCATGAGATAGCATTGATGTTTTATTGAAAGTCTGGCATTTCAAGATGCTATGTTGCCATATCAAAATTCTATGAATAACAACATATGTAAGTTACCAGGTCTCACACACAACTGTGATGCAACAACACTTCCCTCCTGGAGAAATAGTAAAACATGAAATATTTTTTATCTTCAACATTGAAAAGGGAAGTTGTATCCAAGAGAATCCATTATTATAACAGCTCCAACATCAGTGAACACTCTTCTACCATCTGAAGTAGTTATTTCTAAGTTAAACATTTCTAATTCTTATTAATCTTTGATGTGGTAGAGTGTAATCTGGATTCCCCAGAGAAAGGAGTTGCATTTCACATGGCAAAGAGACTGCAGAGCTTGAAAAGTTTGGTCAGCAGGAAAAGGGTTAAAATGACTCCAGCCTAGATTTCTGAGAGTATAGCAGGCATGTCAAACTCACGACGTCATGTGACATCATGTGACGTATCACGACTTTTTCCCCATTGCCAGCAATGGGGTGGGCGCGGTTTCGGCGTGACGCATCCGGCCCACGGGCCAGCAGTTTGACATGCCTGATCTATAGTTATGCAAATAGTTGCTTTAGTCTGGCAAGATTCTGTCTATTGGTGAAGAAAAATAAAGAAAGCTACTCAAAAGTAACTTCAAGTGTCATTCTTGTGCCTTGACACTCTTTTTGAACAACAAGGAACAATTCTTATTTACGTACTACATGACAGCCCTTCAGATATAGGAACAAAAGAAAAAAGCTATCAAGTTTCCACATAATCTTTTTTCTCTAGGCTAAAGATACCCAGTATCTTCAAGTGAATCTCATCAGTTTTTTTTCCTTTGGGCCCCTTTTGACCCTAGTTGCTCACCTCTAAACATGCTCTTCCCTCACAGCACAGACAGCTCATTATCTGACTCTGTGCATCTTGCTTTTAAACGAAGGATGCATAGTATTGCAACCTTTAAAAATGGTAACCTTATCTTGTTTAAACAAAAATAAAACACTGGAGGTGAATTCATTTAAGTTTCTCAAATTACATTAATAAATAAAACAAGGGGCTAACTAAATATGCATGGAGTTAGTTACATGATGTGTAATTTTTCATAGTTTGACATAAGCCATGATGATTATTCTTAGTCATTTAAGACAGCTGAAAAAAAGATAAAACTGGGTGCATAAAATTGACCTTATTTCAGTGTCCTATTTCACTAGGTGGCACTGAGGAGTTGCTTTCTGTGGGCTAACAAAAGAACACAGATTTGTTAGTGATGCTTTGGTTCTGATTTCATCATATGCTTCTACAATCAGATTCTACTTTGGGTTGAGAATCATTCAGGGAAAAACTCTATAATTGGAATTAATTATTTCAAGCCAGTCTACCAACATAGGCAAGCAATGCCATACAAATATAAGAATGTCATTTATTAATAGTGGTAGAACAGGAAGAAAGAAAAACAATTGCTTTGGAGTTTTTTAAAAAAGGGCAGAACATATCATTGCAAATTGGCAGCTGAATGACCAAATTTGTAGCTTAATCAGTGGTGGGATTCAAATATGTGAACAACCAGTTCTCTGTTGGATGCTGCTTCCGGAAGTCCATTCTGGGCCTGGGCAACAAAAAATTAGCTATCGGTTCTCTGAAGTGGTGCAAACTGGCTGAATCCCACCACTGAGCTCAATGGCTGTCAGTGAGTGCTGGAGACATGGATAGTCAATAAGTCATGTGTTGCCTCTTCTGTATGTTCTGTATGTTCAACTACCTGTTGCTATAAATTTCATGAAATGAATATGTAGACTTTATTCTGTTTTCATTAACCTGGAAAATAGCTTTTCAAAACAAGAGTAACATTCAGAGAAGTCAAAAGAGCTTTGTCTCCAGTCTTAACCCATTCACTGATAGACTATCTCTGAGAAACCCTTGACTAAAATACACCAAGGAAAGAATGGGTTCTATAATGAGTCTCTATTTCCTCCCCAATGCTATGGTTGCTACTCATCCACTAATCCAGAATAAGGGGTTGCTGCTGAGTTTGCTAATTGATCTTAATTTATTGCATATACCAAACAGAATTACTAAACCTGGGGAATAATAATGTAAGCACAGAGAGAGAATGTCATAGGAATCATTTTCTGGAAGAGGGCCTCTGCAGTTCCCAAATAATGCTGAACAACCTCTTTTGTATCTCATTAGATTTGCATTTGTTCTTCAGACTGTGACTATTGTTATAAACAGTTCAATGCAACTGGGATGATATTTTCAGTCATCCCCATTGGGAAGTAACAAAACAATACAGATGAAATTTCTATGCAGTATTATTTAAGTTACTTGGGTTTTGAGTTGCTGTTGTTTCAAGATGGAAAAATGGAGTTTTTCCCACTTAAAAATAAAAGCAGTGCTATAACAGCCTACTGTTAAAAATAAATATATAAAGAAATGATTTCCAATCTTCATTATAAGTATAAATCAACTTAATAGCTGTTCATCCCCTATAAGGTTACAAACAAATATCTCTTTCCATAACCTGTCTCTTATCTATAGTATATGCAAATCTATAAATCACCAATTTTTCAGTCCTGGTGTCAGCAAAAGTCTGTAAAGAATTACCAGAGCTTTATAGAGACATCTCTTATTTTAACTGTGATCAAACAATCCAACTTTATATCCCTTCTATTTTAATTATGACAGTCTTGATCCTTAATTCTTTCAAACATTAGCAAAGGATTTGGTTTCTCTTCAATTTTTTGGGGAGGTTTTAGTAAATGTCTTTTGTAAATCCAGTAAAAAGTTATTATCCAGGACATTCTCTTGGTTTATCATTTTGATTTCCATTTTGATTTTCAAAGCACTAACAACTTCTTTTATATAGAGCAGTGGTGGCGAACCTATGGCACGGGTACCAGAGGCGGCACTTGGAGCCCTCTCTGTGGGCACACGTGCCGTTGCCCCAGCCTTGCCTCCCCCGTGACCCCCTCCTCACCAGCAGCCCCTCTGGAGGAGAATCACCCCTGAGCGTGGTCCATGCAGAGCAGTGCAGCCAAGGACATGGCAGAGTAGACAAGACTCTGCCCTCACGCCCCATCATGCACAGTTGATGCTGCAGGGCGCGGACAGAGGGCATGCCCGCCATGGCATTGCTGGGCGATCTGCAGTGGGCCCTGGAGGCGGTGAGTGGCCCTGCGGGCAGGCAGGGTGGGGACGGGGCAGGAGGTGGAATGGGGGCGGGGCCAGTTTTTGGGCACTCGGTCTCTAAAAGATTCACCATCACTGATATAGAGAGTAGAAAGTCGTTATTGAAGTCATTCTTTTCGCTTATCATTTTTGTTTCCACTTTAGCTGTCTTATTATGCACACTTGTTTATTATCCAATATTTACGATTCTAATATTTCTGAATCAAGCTAAATTTGTTTCACATTGTAATTCTTTCTTTAACAACTTTGGACATAATCTATCCATAAAAACAAACATCATTGCTGACATTACCGATATTAGTAGTTGCTAATTTCTGGCCTCATTCTTCGAACATCTCCTGGAGTATTTTAAATGTTACAACATTTTGTGTCATTTTGTAAATCCCCATACTATTTGAAAATCAAAGGCAAGTTTGCACATTTGTTTACATTTCTGTCTGGAGTCTTTAATCCCCTCTGTCCATTTTCTGAAATCAGAAAGTCTCCAGTTTGTGTTATGAGATTTAATAGACAAAAAAATTAATTCCCATGAAAAGCTCTATATTTCATATTACTTCCAAAATAAGTAAGTCTCAATATTCTGGATTCTTATTTCATTTATAACTTCTTAGATCAAAGTCTTATTTAGATTTTGCTATTTATTTTCAATTCTTTACATTCTAAAACTTATGTTTAATTTTTCTTTTTTTTTCAAGAATAAAGATAAGCTAACCAGATAACTTTACAAACTTAACATTGTGAAGGTGTCTAATTGTGATGGAGGGTGGTGAGGAGGTGCATCTCCAGGAGGGAAGGGTGCATTCTAGAGGAGTAATGGGCAACTCATAGCACATAGAATCATAGGGCTGGAAGGAATCTCAAAGTTTCTAGTCCAACCACCTGTTCAAGGCATTCCTATACCATTCCAGATGTATGGCTGTCCACCCTCTTCTTGAAAACCTCCAGTGATGGAGCAACCACAGCTCCAGGAGGCATGCTATTCCATTGATTAATTATTCTCACTGTCAGAAAATTTCTTCTTACTTCTAGTTGGATCTCTCCTTAACAAGCTTCCACCCATTATTTCGTATCCTACCTTTCTGTGCTTTGGAGAATAGTCAGTCCCATCTTCTTTGTAATAGCCCCTAAAGTACTACAAGACATTTTTGTTACCCCTAATCCTGCTGTTCAATAGACTAGATTTACCTAGCTCTCTCACTCATTCATCATACCATTTAGGCTCCAGATCCTTTATCCAGACCCTTGCTCTTTACTGCACAATTTTGTCAGCAATTTTGTGGTGACAGAACTGTGTGCTGTATTCCAAGTGTGTGGCCTCATTAATGCATTATCACTTCTTGTGCTCTTGATGTTATCCCGCCGGTAGTTCACCTATGCTACAGGAACTTTGAAAGGTATTGTGTGTAAGAGAAAGAGAGTGAAGACAGGCTCTCCCTTATAGTTCATAGAGTTTATTGTAGATTCAGATAGAGTCTTCAATCTGGAAAGATTTTGTCTATGGACATGAAACAATAAAGAACTCAGTTTGGAAGAATTTCCACATGTCACTCTAGATTTTGGGTCTGACACTAATAGCTTTAAAATAATTTAATAACCAATTTCTGAAAGTTATTAGAAAATGAGGTTAGTGTCATTTATTTATTTTTTAATATAATTGTATTGAAAAGTTTGAAAACAAGAATAAAAATTAATACAAACTAGAGTAAGAAGAGAAAAAAGTTTTTAAAAAGAGAAAGTTAAAGTGCAAAAAGAAAAAAGGTAGAATAGAATTAAAATAGAAAAGAAAGAAAAAAAGAAGTGGCTTCCAATCTTCTTTTCAGCGGTTATAAGGACAATTGTAGATTTATCTCTTTCTCTAAAGTTACATCATGATTCTTTATAATTATAATTACATATAAAATTATAATTAGTTACAATTAGTTATAACTAATTATAACCAAATTAGTTCTTATTTTAATATAGTGTCTGACCCACAAACACCTTAAAAACTGTTTACAAATATAATTTTTTTAAAAAATGTATTTCTTGGAAGAAAGGACATTCCTGTTTGGCAGAATTACTTCATGTCTTTAATGCCTCATGGAATTAAGATAGTTTACATTACACCCACTCCTTCAGTCTGTTCTCCATAATACCCTTGTGAGGTAGGTTGGTCTGAGAGGGCACCTTTACCTGGAAGACTGCTGTGATTAAAGGCAGATTTGAACCTGGGTTCCCCCAATCATTTGTCTGCAATAGTATATGGTCTTCTGTTTGAGCAGGGGCTTGACTAGAAGACTTCCAAAGTCCCTTCCAACTCTGTTATTCTGTTCTGTTCTCTTCTTTCTATAACCTATCCTATCTAATCATCAAACCCATAGATCCTATGTTCATTTTTATCTATTTTATGGAAAATTCTATAAGTGGTTTCCACTCAGCAACAAACATAGATTTTGTCTTTTCTCTGAACAAACAGATCAGTTTGGCCATCTCAGTAATTCCATCAATTTTACCAACCATTCCTCCATTGTCATTATTGACAAATCTTTCCATCTTTGTGCATACAATTTGTTGCAGTTATCATATATTTTGAAACACATTTTGAAAATGAGTTCCTTTCTCCAAACTCTAAGAAATGCTCATGGAAAGAGGTCCTTTTCAATGGACACTGGTGGGATAAAAACAAAACTTCTTGAAGAGTTGAGGTAGCTGCAACCTACAAAAAGTACAATGCAGCTGCTTTGAGGGCTTCCGCTGTTTGACTATCAATGGATTAATGGATGGCACTACTTCAGATTCTACTGCAAAACATACAGCAATATCCTAGGATTTCTCAACCTTAGAAAGTTTAATATGTGTGGTCTTTAATTCCCCAGTGATGTGCCTTTTGCACATCAAAAGGCAACCATTCACCAGCACTGAATAGCCTCAAAGTAGCTGCATCAAGATTCCTGGAGGGCACAGCTGCCTCCTTGCTTTAAGGAGCTACACTTTGCTTATGTCAACATGCTTTGCAAAGTGCCTCTTCAAATGCTTTTCACAGCTCTATCAGGAGAACTAGTAGAAAATTGCATTTTTTTCAATAAAATGATCCTTCTGGGAGATTGTCACCAATTTGTACTGGACACAATAGGGTCTTGTATGTATCATATAGATGGCATATAATCTGGGAACAGAGACTATAATGAGAAATCCCATTGTATAGTTTAACCCAGAAAAGTAAAGTCACAAGTATATTCCCCTGAGATGTTTAAACTAAAATGGTTTAGATATTTAGAACCACAGAATTAATTTACATGGTTTACATGGTTTATCTGAATGTGTTAATGATTATTTTAAACTGTGGTTTAGAGTTTATAACTGAGTGGTCCATCTCTTCGAGTGTTCCAACTGATATATCAATTGCATAATACAATGTTCCTCTGAAATATTTTTAAGATATGATTTTTTAAAAAAATGAAATATATAAATAGAATAGCTGCTCGTTTCCTGTTTCAAAGTACATAGAGTCACAGTGGAGTCACATTGTAATTTTTCTCCCTTGACACTCAAAATAACAACAGGATTATACATGGAGCCTCCAATGAGCTTACCCGGACCCTAAGGGGAATTGCTTGCATGACTGAACAATAAGCTATATAAAAGAAAAGTCATATTGGCAATGATTTCCTTGAAAAGTGATCAAACAACAGCTTTGAATGTGACATGTTAGTTTGTGTGCTCTCTTCACTAGACAAACCTTTGCTATTTAGAATAGTTCTATATATGACCACAGATTAATCAAAAACATTGTTTTTTTATTTTATTGCCTGTGCCAGTGATGGCGAACCTTTTAGAGACCAAGTGCCCAAACTGCAAACCAAAACCCACTTATGCATCGTCGGGTGCCGGGTGGGTGTGGCCATTGGATGGGTGTGGCCCATTGGATGGGTGTGGCCCATTGGGTGGGTGTGGCTGCGGTGGTAACAGCAGACTGGGTGGGACTAAAAAGTTCAATCAATCAATTCTAATTTTGCAAGATCTTTTTTTTCCCCGCGAGAAGTTTAAATTGATTGATTGATTGAACCTTTTTTTTTTGTACACGGCAGCCGAGCCTAAAGCAAAAAGGTTTTATAAAACCCAGCTGAAGGCCTAGGACTGGGGCGACGGTGCGCGTGCCCACAGAGAGGGCTCTGAGTGCCACCTCTGGCACCCGTGCCATAGGTTCGCCACCACTGGCCTGTGCTATATATATATATGGGTAAATGTAGAAAGCTGAGTGCAACATTGAATTCTCCAATGCATTTCTAAAAAATAATTACTTTCAATGACATTATTTTTATTTTCTTGTACAACTTGTTCCTTCAAAAAAAAACCTAGACTTTTGATTGATCAAAAAAACTTTTGTTCTTACAACAAAAACTATAAACTACTAAAATAAAAGTTTTATTGTTTTTTGTATTAAGTTTTTATCTTTGTAAGCCATCAGGAGTCACTGAGAGTGAGTTGGGCGCCCATATAAATTTTCTTAAATCTTGCATCTGATTGTTTCTAACCTTCAGTTAGGCAAACAGTGCATCATAGGGCAATGTTTTTTGAATCAATGTATCTTAAATGGGCTAACTTACAAATCTGTGACCCATGATTCCCATGGGATTGAAATTTGGCAAAATTGTGTCTACTTCAGTATTGCGACACTACTGGGCTACCATGGTCACATTTCCAATGTTCCCTGCTAGGTTTCTACAGTGGTGAACCAGCAGGAACTCAAAAATCACACCCGCTCCCGCTGAATTTTTGCCTGCCCTCGCTCATTCTGTTTCTCTGTTTAAATAAGCAAATATCTCTGAAAGGATGAACCTATTGGCCATGGTTTGTCTAGTCTTTCTTAAATTGTATCAGTTGCAAAACTGATAGCTCTCTAGTTTAGGAATGCCAGGTTTGTAAAATCTAGCTACATCTTAGCCCATTAACCAGAATTTAATCTGATTTTCCTCACAATTTGTGTCTCCTGTGTATAGCTTTGCTCTGTAAGAAGACTTTTCTCCACACTTTCTGTTTTTTTCAGTCTGTCCCATCCTTCTCCAAGAGAGTAGACTAGTGCAGGGCTTTTCAACCTTTTCATAGATAGTACCACTTTTAGGACATGACAATATTTGAGTACTACCAGTGCTTAGCAAGGTGTCAAAAACTTGATGACTAAAAAAGGGGGGGGAGGATTTTTGGGTTTTACTGGTTAGATTCATTTGTTGTTATAGAAATGGCTAGTTTATAATAGTATGGAAAAGTAAAGAGTTGAGGTTCAGTGTTAATGCTTCCTTCTACTGCAAGAGGCGAAGTCGGAAGTCAATGCCTTTTCTTTTCTTTTTCCCTTCTCCCCCTCACTTTTTCCCCCTTTTTCCTCCCCACTGTGTCCCACTATTTGCTTTTGTATTTTTGTATTTTATTCTGTAATCTAATAAAATTTTACAAACTGTAGGGGGGGGGGAAAGGAAAAAAGTATCGGTTTTAATTTCTTCAGTGGCGGTTCCTTTGCTGAATCACTTTCCCTTTGCACTGACAAATGTATAATGAATATCTGCATATTTATTATTATGCACCACTACCTTGATAGTCAGGTGGTTGGTCGGCCCTGCTTCCTCTCCCTCTCCTCTCTCTTTCTTCTTCACAACCCCCCCCTCTCTCACACATACACACACACACACACACACAACTTCCTCCCCCCCTCTCTCTCACACACACACTTTCCCCCACAAGCCTCTTTCTGTGTTTTGCTCACTGCTTCTCTGACAAAAGCCATTTCTCTTCTGACTCTTTCTCTGAAGTCTTTTTTTCCCTTTCCCTCTCCTGCCAAAACTGCCTCCTTTTATAGCCTATCCTGTCTCTGCCCCCCTCCTCCTGCTTTCTCTTCCAGGTGAACCGGAAGTGCCGATTCTGGGGCCTTTGTCTCGTCCCAGCAGCCCTGCAGCCCCTGAGGACTCTCTCTCAGGGTGTTCTGCGCTGTGATGTTTTGGCTCCTTCCCTCCCCTGCTACACTTGGCTAGGCTGGGCAGGGCCACGTACCACCTGCCAGGTGCCAATGTACACATGCCACCAGTTGAAAAGGCCTGAAGCTTGGTAAATGAAGGATGGGAAACTTCCCAGTTGTTACATAGAGTGATGCATAATGTAAGTGGGTAGCCCAAATCAGTTGGCTTTCATTGCTTGCAGTGGAATGGGATATTTAAGAAAAATCTATTTAAGAAAATATACAGAATGGAATAGAGATTCTACAGCACCTAGCAGGACCTGAGGGATTTTGAAGCTTCTGAGAACAATGAACTGAGAAATTGGCTAGGATTGCCATGTCCAGGAAAGAGCCAAACCCTGCAATGTAATTGATGAAATGGAATAGGGATAAAATAAATGACAAAGGAGGCATTTGCTGTTGTTTTTCAGCCAGCAAAAAAAAACCACTTTTTTATTATTATTCAGACAGGATATTGGCATTTTTGTTTGTTAAAACAAAAAAGTTAGTCATTGCTTTCTTTTTGTATTGATGTGCTTTTGTTTGTTTTTATGTTGTAGTATTAATTTTCTTAAGTTTTTTTAACTGTACATACATTATTGTCCCCCCCTTGAATAGATTAAGTAGGATATATTCATATAGTTCAGGAGGACAAAGAGGGGGTTTCAAGATTCTCCACCCAAATTGGAGGAAAGGAATTCTCCAAATAGGGATAGTGAAAGAAGAAATCAGGCATTTCTCAAGAATAGGATTCTCCCTCATAAGTTGTGCCTATAGCATCTGCCATTAATGATAAAGCCACATAAACCCTTTAAGTGAATTGGGTGACAAGACTACAGAGCAGATTATATAGGGAAAGACTAAACATTCTTTGGCTGCTTCATCTCAAAATAAGTACAGAACTATTACACTCTGTCCGTGAGATCTTCCCAAAATGTTTTGCTCCTTTAAAATTATTTCTCAAGCAAGTCTCCTTTTGTTAAATTGAATGAGAGCTAAAAGTAGGATTTCTCTACCCATCAGTACTGTACATTGATAATAAAATGTAAATACCTGCCCTCAGAAAAGAGAGGATGAGGGTTATCTACTGTGCCAGCAGGTTCGTAGTTGTGCTAACTCTTCTCCTTACTAAGTCCAAGAGAAATGGACAGTTAAGAACTATGAAATATAAATGTATGTATGTATGTATGTATGCATGTATATACAGATTATCCTTGAGTGACAACGGCAATTGGGACCAAAATTCTCATCACTAAGCAATGTGGTCGTAAAGCGCAATGTCACATGACCACATCACTTAGCGATGGCAATCCCAATTGCCTTTGTAACCCTGGGACCATGCAGGTCATTAAGTGGGAAGAGGTGGAAGTTCCAGGCAAGGAATGTGGTGGTGCATAATTGCCACAGGAAGCAGATGGTGCCCCGGGCAGATACTACAGAGCATGGGCAGGCCAGTAGGGATATGCGCATGTTGGCAGGGCCACAGGTGGATACTTCTGAGCATGGGCAAGCTGGTGGAAGCCCTGGATAGGCACTTTGGAGCGTAGGTGGGCTGGCATTGGCCATGCATGGTACTAAGGAGCATGAACGGGCAAGTATGAGACTCTATAGGTATTCCATAATGGGACATCTCAGGAGAAAAAGCATGGGAGCAACATATAGGATTGATTTGCAACTTTACTTACCAGCTTCTCCATTGACTTAGCTTGTGGGAAGGCAGCAGGTAAGTTAGCAAGTTACTAATTTCTAGCTCTATTCTTCAAAGATGCTTCTGATAACATGTTTCCAACATTATAACATTTAATATCATTTTTGTAAGTCCCATTAATAACTAATATCAAGAGCAGGCTTATATTTTTTTTCCTTTCTGCTTAGAAACTTTAGTCCCCTCTAGTGTTCAGTTTCTAAAATTATAAGGTATCTTTGTTATAGCTTACAATAGCCAAGGTAACCAAAATAAGCATGTTTCTCGCCAGAAACTATTTTTTAATGATTAATTCCCGCATCTTATAGTGAAAGTCAAAATTTTCAAATTTACCTAGGCCCTTAATCCATTAATTGATCAAAATCTTATTTCGCTTTTTGCTGTTAATTTCAAATTCTTTAAGTTAAAAGTTTTTTTTCCAAAGATGAAGATAAAATCACCCAGTGATTTTTAAAACTTGACATACTGAAGGTCTCTAATAGCTTTAAGGTGGTTAATTTGTCTGAAATGGTATCATTTGTCTGAAATGGTATAGGGTTTCCTGCCTGAGCAGGGGGTTGGACTAAATGACCTCCAAGGTCCCTTCCAACTTTATTATTATTATTATTATTATTATTATTATTATTATTATTATTATTATTATTATTAATAGGCAATTTCCAAACACAATTAGAAAATGACGTTTATAAATGTGGTGTCCTTAAAAGGCTCCACAACAGTTGCATCTCTTAGTAGTCGCACTTGTGGGAAACTGTTGTGTCTCCTCACAAGAAGCAGCCATCCAGATTCCTTGTGGGTGATTTCCCATCCTCTCCTTATCTGAAGAGATTCCAGGGTCTACTCCCCAATTCCTTAATCTTTGCCACAAATGGCTCCCTTTTGCTGAGCCATCTCCAATTCACCATAAGTCTCCCAGGCATCCAGTTTATTCCTTAAATTGCAGTCCTAGTCCACAAGTATGAAATGATAGTGTCATCAAAAGAGCAGGACCAGAAGTGTTTGTATGTCCCTCCTCCCCCCTTTGGGAAGGATATTAAAACATTTATACATGTGCTAACACTACTGGAAGCACAAGATAACTTTTACTTGACTTCCCAAAGAATATAGTAGACATCCACTAGGGAAAGCATCTGAATAATGTGACATCCAGTGGTAATATTTGGTATCATCGAAAGGAAAAATTATTAAATATCTTACCTTTTTTGCTCTAGGGTTAATTTTGACTGCCTATTACCTGCTTGGAAAAAGAACTTCACTCTTATTTTGGATATTGCTTTACATTAAGAAAGATTCCATTACCATTACATTTGATTGAAACCATTAATTTCCACAGTAACATGAATATAATGATAACTTATCAACAGTCTCATTAGATGTAACTCATAGATGATGCCTTAGAAGGTCTTTATTTTAAGCTGCTTTATTGCATGGACTGTAAAAACAGAATAAGCAGTAGGTGCCATCATTTCTTCAGCAATATATTTTATAGCCTCCACCTTTTTCCCTGAAAGACGTAACCGTCAAGGAGACCTTTGGGACAACCAAAGATGTTATTATTTTTATGACCATGTAACAGTTTTCCCACTATGTCAGTGTAGGTGATCATTACAGGCTATTGTTTTAGTTTAATTACCACTAACACAGCTTTAAGGGATTTTTTTTTTCCCCTGTCTATGCACCATTTGATTTTTCTTGCAGAAAGAATACATGTCTGACGGGGGGGAAACTGGCTGAAGTGAAGAATCTGGGAAAGGAAAGGAAGGGAGAGTAGAAATAAACATTAAGAGATAGCTTGGCTGTTTGACTCATTCATGAACCTATAAAGCAGCATTTCAAATCATTTAAAGAGACTCTACCTTAATGAAATCAAATAAATAAGGATGGGGAATTCTTACAAGATTCTGTACTTACTCCAATATTAGAACTAAAGATGCCTTCCTGAAATTTTTGTAGTTCTTGCTTGCTTGATCTTGTCCAGCTGTACAGAATATGATGACTAGCTATTTCTATGATAGGCTATTTTCTTCATTTGTATGGCCACCCACCCACTCTCAGGGACTCTGGGCAACTTACAAAAACAATAGCAATAGCACTTAGACTTAGATACTGTTCCAAAGTGTTTACAGCATTCTCTGTGAGGTTTACAATGTCAGCATATTTCCCCCCCCCCCAACAATCTGGCTCCTCATTTTATTGATTTTGGAAGGATGGAAGTCTGAGCTCCATCAGGATCGAACTCCAAATTGTGGGCAGAGTTTGCCTGCAATACTGCATTCTAACCATTGTGCCACCAGGGCTCATATAAAAACCCAATCTACAAACAATAAAACCCAATCTACAAACAATAAAAACTCCCCCCCCCCGGCAACAACAGTCAATCAGATAAGTCACTTGATGGGTTCCATATCACTCTGGGTTCCCCAAGCCTGATGGCAAAACCAGGTCTTCAGGCTCTTGAGAAAGAGTGTCAGACATATGTATGTATATATATGTTTATGTCTCATAAAAGCAGAAGAAGAATATATGTTTGTAGCATGTGGTTTCTTTTTATAAATGGCTTCTTTGAGGTAGCCAAGAAAACTTTCCCAACTAATTCCACCGCTTTTTTTTTTTTTTTTTGGACAACTGAGGAAAACAAAGGGGTAAGACCAAAAGCCGGAGAAAAAACCATTCTTGAATATCTCTAAACAAAATGCACTTGTGGTCTAGTTCACTACAATCAATTTTTTTGTCTTCCCATTACAGTATGAATGAAATGGCTCTGAGATAGATGATCTCATCATATAAGTAATTAAATGTTATGGCTGATGTTAATCAAGGCTCATGTCCTGAGACTAATTGCTTGTCAAGGGCAGCAACATGTTCACACCTTTCTACCAGTATCATATTGCATAAATGGTTGAGAAAGAATATTTGTTTTTGTCATTTTTCTTTTTAGAAAATATCAGCCATAAAAAAGCCATCCTGGAAGCAGAAAACAGAACATCACAGGCTACTCACCTGAGCAGAAGGTTTTATTATAATGACTATAATTCATTTTGTAAGCCACGTCGTATGTTTTGGAGGCTATTTTTTCAAGTAATTTTATTAAAAATTATAATCATAATAGTAAAAACTAATACAACCTAAACAAAATATAGAAAAATGGAAAGAGTAAAAGGTGCAAAGAGAAAAAAGAAAATATAGAAAGGATAGAAAGACAAAGAAAAGAAAACTAAGAATATAGAAAAAAGAAAAAAATACATAAAAATTGACTTTAGTAACTTTTCACTTCCTCTTAAATTACAATAAAAGATCTCTTCTTTTCACATCACATCTCCTAGATATATAATTTAATTTAATTTAATAATTTAATTTAATTTAATACATAGACTTATATGCCGCCCTTCTCCCCACGGGACTCAGGGCGGCTCACAGCATATTAAAACAACATAGCACATTTCCCCAATAAAAGCCAATTAAAACCAAATATTTGTAGCTGTGTCTCTTATTAAAAATCATTAAAAATTATCCCTATTTAAAATTCACCCTAGGTCAGTCCCGCT
>NW_015386477.1:620525-657832 GCF_001527695.2 Protobothrops mucrosquamatus
AGCCACTCGGTCTTGGAAGGGTTGAGTCTGAGTCTGTTCCTCCCCATCCAGACCCGTACAGCCTCCAGGCAGCGGGTCATCACGTCAAGGGCATATAAAGATAATATTTAATTATCTAATTACAGATTAATGTTAATCTAAATAAGAGCAAGTTTGGTTTAGTGGTTAGACCAGGCTGCAAAAAAGGAAGCCTGTGAGTTGTAGTCCTATTTTAGGTATGAATCTCGCTGGGTGATTTGAGCTGGTCAGTCATTTTCAGCTCAGCCCACCTCCCAGGGTTGTTGTGGGGAAAACAGAAGGAAGAAGGAATATTAGATATATTGAAAAACAACCTTGAGTTATTTATTAAAATAAGAAAGGTGAGATATTAAATAAATAAAATAAATCCATAAAGCATAATTTCAGTCCTGGTGTCAACAAAAGTCCATTAAGGGTTACCACAAATAACAGCATATCTATTTTAATCTCAGATAAACTGGGAATACATCTTTTTGATCATGAAATTGACTGGATAAATTTGAATCCATTACTATATCTTTGCTCAGCTTACCTCAAAACCTATTCTTTTACCCAAATAAATGTATCCAAACTGCCCATTACAGAAAACAAATGAGCAACACAGAAGGCTAAAAACTGTCGGCCAAAAGGTTTAGCATCACTTTGGGTCTAATTTATTGACACAAATGCATGAATTACCTTGAAACAGTTCCTGCTAAACGCATAACTTACAACTTTCCCCTGCTGCTATTGATTTCATCTGATGCATTGGAACTCTCCTTTCTGTAAAGCAACTCCCTATATTTATCACTGTGTCACAAGCCAAAGGCTTTTGTGATCAGCCTTTTCTTCATGGCTAATGTATTGTCTCTTCTAGTCTTTAATGTCAAGCAAACAAGGTCGGCATCTGTAGCACTTTTGGGTTGTTGTAGATATTCTCTGGCTGCTTCATTTTGTTCTTTAGAGTACTCTTTATGCCATCCTTTTTCTATTCTTAATTTTCTAATATGATTATCAAAGTGCAGGAGATGCCTCACTTCCCTCTTATGCATATCTATACAGTGGTGGGATTCAGATATGTGAACAACCAGTTCTCTGTGTGGATGCCGCTTCCAGAAGTCCATTCTGGGTCTGGGCAACAAAAAATTAGTTACCAGTTCTGCCGAAGTGGTGCAAACTGGCTGAATCCCACCACTGTATCTATACCATTTTTAAAAACATGCATATTTAATAAATTCTGTTTGGGACACTTTATTCATCCTACTTCACTTATGTCTTCTCAGCTGCCCAAGCTACATTCTCCAATACATGAGCAGATATTTCTAGCTTTGTAGATAATGTCATCTCAGCAAATGGTATTTCCCTTATTATTATTTTGTTTTTTGTGATGAGACTCCCACACATAAAAATGAACTGGGGGATGAGGGGAAATGTCATGGTACCATGAAAGAAAGTGGCCAACATATGGCAAGGACATCATCTCTTCTACATGAATAGCTTCAGCTGGTTGTACAACAACACATATGCATTTAATTCTTCTGCATGGAGACTTTCTAACTTTCGTTCAAGATTTGATTGTGGGGTGTGGGTGCTTTTTGCACTTTTTTTCTTTTACTGTACTTCCATGTTCATTGTCCCTAGGATTCACTCTTGACATTACCAAATAATAGTCTGACTCACATTCAGGACCTCAGATGATTCTTGTATTCTAATTCTCTCAAAGTTTCATCATATCAGTTAAAATCAATCATCCATTTTTAATCGTTCTTCCATGTGTACATGCATGCTTTAATACACAATGGGTGGGAGCACAAACATTTGTGTAAGGAAGTATTCTCTAGTCACTCTGCCCATTCAATCTCTAACAGCCCAATCACTTTTTCTGAAGTTTCTGTCCAGACTACAAATAAAACAGCAGTATTTTTTTCCATTTGTTTACTCAGGCTCTTTATTCTCATTACTTGCCAAGTAATAATTTTACAGAGGCCTTAGTCATTGCTAGATGGATCCACTTCTGCCACTCATCATTGCTTTGATCAACATGGTTTTCAGTAAGACAGAAAAAGTCTTACTAAAGTCTAGTAATCTGAATTGCTAGCCTTGGTCATATATCAATCACATGTAGCATTCCCTGATAACAAGAATGACAGTAGCACTCAGTCCAACACATTATAATTTGTATGCCACAAGTATAAAGTCCATCTAGAGACTACCTTGTATGCCAATATACAATTGCCTGCATCCCATCTAGAAGAAGGAGCACGCAATATACTGATACACACTAAAGATGTTCTTCACTGATGTATGTAATAATTACCTCTTTTGTGCCCATTAATAATACAATAAGGTAACAGCGTTTGGAACTATCTGGGGTTGTGGCCAAAATCTCAAGATCAATACTTATGAACTAAAAACTGAATTGCAGGTTTCCTGCTTTTTTCTTTTTTTCTAAATGTATGAATTGTGAGCACATAGTAGCCTGATATGAATCAAGAACATTGTGTCTGGGAAGGGGGAAGTCAAGAAAGGTTGGTTAATAAAAGAGCAGCAGACAGAATGAATATATTTATGGGCTCTATTAAAGCTGACTCTGTTCAGAATTATCAATAAAATGTAACTTGGTGCTGCAGGAACACATTTGAACAATATAGTTCCTCTCTTCTGCTGCAGCTACAAAATGAAGACTAAATATCTTTGTATCAGTTTTCAATTAATAGCAATTACTAAGCATGGTTTAGGGGACAACCCAAATTAAAAAATTTTTAAAAAGATGCAGCTGCTTTAAAGTGTCAACTTATTAAAGACAATGTGAGTGTCAGGCAGTGTTTTTTTTTAAGCCTGGTAATACTTTATTTCAGTGTAGAGAAGTACTGCAATTTAGCCTTCCCTAATTAAGAAGCGGTTCAGATAATTCAGTGATCCAATTCAGATAATTAAATCAATGTAATAGTTCAAATCAAATTGAAAATCAGTTTGGTTTGACATTTTGTTAAATTTATTTATTTATATTTAAAAGCCACTCAATTGCAGAGAACATCTGGGCAGATTACTTTTTAAAAGAGTAAAAAGAATAAAATGAGAGAACATATTGTGCATGGTCTAACAATACTCACTACAACTACTAAAAAAAACACAATTAATAGTGCCTCCACAATCCCAAGGCCAGGAGAAGAGACAACTTTTTTAAAAATTCCAAACATACATGGGCGATCATACAGATCATACAAACATACAGATCTCTGAGGAGAGGCTATTTCAGATGGAAAGTGCTGCAAGAGGGAGGACATTTCCTGGATTCTGAGAGATAGCATTGTTTAATCAACAGGATCCAAAACACACCAATCTGATTTTTATGAACTGAATTAGGAAAAAAAGGGGGAGGTTGCTCAGGTGATTTAAATTGAACCACGATTATTTCAGCAGTCAATTTTTTTTTATTTTATTTTATTTTTTGAAACTCAATTTCAAACTAAACTCCAAATGAAATTTCATATTGCCCAACTAAGCATAAAGACAGACAACAATGGTATATGCTATAAGAGAAGGGTTATGCTTGAGAACAATGTATATCACAATGGTTATTGTGGAGATGAAGAATGTTTTCAGTTTATGTTTTACAGCACATCAGTCTAATCACATCTTTGTTATTTATTACATTTTACATAAAGTATATTTGAATGTTATTATATTGTTCTCAGCTTAGAAAATAAATGTACCAAGATCATAGAAGATTCCTTTGCCTCCTTGATTAATTAGTTCCACTATCAGATTATTTTAACTATTATGGGTTTTTTTCTAATATTCAGTTGGAATCTTCATTTCTATAATTAAAATTCTTTTTTCCATTCATTTATTCCATATTCCTCTACTCTGAAATGAAAAAGGGTGGGTATTAACCTTCTTCTGTGTGTCAACCTTTTAACTGTTTGACAAATGCAATCATATCTGCCAAGTCATTTTTGTTTCAAGGCTAAAATATCCAACTGTTTCAATCTCTCTTTACAGGATTTAGATTGCAGACCATAATCATCTTCATGGGTCTGCTCTGAATCTATTCCAATTTTTCTTGTTAAAATGTATTATACAGAACTAGACAAAGTACTCAAGGTGGGAGCCAAGTAAAATAGAATAGAATGGAATTAATACTGGTGATTTGAGAATTATGCTTTTGTTGATACAGCCTAAAATTGCATTTGCATTATTTCAAGTCACATTCCATTCATAACCAATTTGTAATCATGATGGGTATACCACTGGGAGATCTGAAGATCTGGAGATAATCCTAAGAGAAGGTATGTCTGTATGGTCACTGGGAATCAATGCTGATTTGATGGGACATAATTTAAAACATCGATTTTTTCACAGATACCATTCCCACACCAGGTACTTCTGACTCCTTATTTATTCATTTGCTTTTTGTTTCTTAAATAGTACCAAAGAGCTATGGTGGCACAGTGGTTAGAATGCAGTATTGCAGGCTAATACACTGCTCACACTGCTCACTGCCAGGAGTTCGATTCTGACCAGCTCAACGTTGACTCAGCCTTCCAGATTGTTGGGGGGCAATATGCTGACTCTGTAAACCACACAGAGAGTGCTGTAAACACAGTATTGCTAGTGCTATAATGCACCTGTGGGGGAGGAGAGAGGGAGGGAAGAGGGAAAGATTGATGTTAGTAGCATTGTGGTATTATGATGCAAGCCCTGTCCCTTTTCTATATATGTCACCACAATATGATGCCAGGTTTCTATGTGCACCACTATTCTAAAGGGAAGAAAGTTGCGACTATTTCTGCTAAATTTCATCCTCCTGCTTTCCGTTTATTTCTTTAATTTATCAAGCTTGTTTTAATTTTTATTTCTGTCTTCTGTGGTATTAGTTATCCACCCAATTTTGTATCATTTACAATTTTGAAAGGCATTTTCTTTCCACCTCTTTATCCAAACCAATAATTAAAAAAGTACTGAATCAACTGATTCTGATGGCACGTCCTTTGTTGTTGTGAGTTGTGTTTTAAGATGGAAAGCCAGACAAATCTTAAACAAATAATAATTTGGACACTTCTCTCCAATTAAAAGAAGAACTATTGAACTATCTTTCAAGGCAGCCATGTAACTATCATGTCATTCAGCCCAGAGTTTGATGCTGTAAGCTTGCCTTGCAGCAAGATGGGTGGCAAACCAATTTAATAAATTTCATAATAAATTTAAGTAACTTTTTAACAAGCGAACCAGGCAGCCAAAGAACATGATTGCTGGACACGATCAAAGCTGACACCTGGCAGAGCGTAGAAAAACTCAAAGAAGCAGTGTAAGATCAGAAGATGTGGAGAGACCTGGCCCATAGAATCGCCAAGAGTCGGACATGATTGAATGGGCAACATCAGCCACCACCACCGCTTGTTAACAGGCATATCATGGATACATTGCCAAATATTTTACAGAGGTTAAGGTATATTGTATCTATAATAATTCCACAATCTCTTAAGGAAGTTAGTCAATCAAAAAATAAAATAAGATTAATCTGAAATAACATGAATTTGATTATTCATTTGATCTGAGCAGGGGGTTGGACTAGATGACCTTCAAGGTCCCTTCCAACTTTACTATTATTATTATTATTATTATTATTATTATTATTATTATTATTATTATTATTATTATTATTATTATTATTATTATTGTCTTTCTATTGTTGATGTTAGGCTGACTGGTCTGCCCTCCTAAAATTATTACACAGTTCTGAAGGAAATAAAAGTTCTTACAGTAACCTAGGTTGCAATTCATCTAGAAACCGGACAGTGAGATTTATTAAGCAGTGGAACAGCTTGCACCTTGGATTTGTGATTACTCCATCACTGGCGTTTTCAAGAAAAGATTGGAAAATCATTTGTGCAAGATGGTATGAAGACTCCTACCTTGGTCAGGAGGTTGAACTAAAAGACCTCCAATCCTACGATTCTATGAAAATTGTTGTCAGTTGTGTTCTTAATATTTCCTTCTTTAACAGCCCCACTACCTTCTTGAGCTCCTTTCTCCAATAGTTTCTCCTGTATGGGATCCTATTCACCATCCTCTGAGCAAATTTAAATCCACTTTCTTGACATCCATGCTACATGTTTGACTATGTTCAGTTTTATTTTCCTTAAAAATCAAGAACTACTGATTTACATGGATCAATAGTCTTGCTACTTCCTCAAAAAGCTTCTCTCTTGATGAAACTCAAGGACAGCTGGTCCCCTTGTATCTTCCTCCACCCTCCGAAGAAGAGATTAATGTTAATTAATGAGATTAAAATTTTCAGATATAATATGTTTAGAAAATTCTGCTTCGAAAAAAGTACATTTATAAATGTGAAGGTTGTGAGAAAGAATGATCAAAATAATTGAATACATATGTATCCGAAGTTAAGAAAGGAATAAAAATTACAATATAATGTATTGTTTATAATTCTTTATGCAATATATTTGTGTGGCTCAATTTACCATATGAGACTAACACATGGTACAAAATAATCTGTCAGAATTCTGAAAGTGCCAAAATGAATTAACTAACAGCATAGGTGGGTAGGGCCTTCTATAGCATATTCTTAGCCATTTGTCAACTTGATCCATGCACTTCCTAGTTTTTTCAGTATGGTCAAGAGATGAGGGTGAAGGTTTGTTCACCAAGCTTTTGGGTTGGTTTCCAAACCTTTCGTTACCAGGCTAGGTATTGTGGTGGTCAATTCTTAAGGTAGTTAATGTTTCTTTGGGGGGGGGAGTGATCTTGAAGGAGACAGAGATGCACTCCTTCCTGAAGAAACGAACTTTCTTTCAATCTAACCAACTTGCAACTTTTTCCTTTTTTGGAAGATGATAAGGCTCCAGCTGCAGCAAATCATAAGTAAATGAATATTTTTGAGGTCCTGCAGTCAAGATTCAGAGGTGGGAATAGAATGGAAACAGCACCAATCAGTTTCAGATGTCTTTTGTCAATTTCTGGATGGAGTGCAACCTCCCTAGTTCTGTTTTATTAGAAAAAAGAGCAAAAAAAAGCAAGCAAAGGGAGAAAACAAAACAAAAATAGAATAGTTGATACAGAAGTATAATATCAATAAATGGACAAATGTGTAATTGAGATTATACAATTAATGCTCAGTATATTGATAAGAAAATAACCATAAATAACAGTAAATTGTTTTAACAATGTGAGAAAGAATTAAAGAATTAAAGAATTAAAATTTATGATCTAGGGACCAAAAGCTTCACTAATAATAATAGTTATTTAATAACAACTATTACTTAAGGATATGATATTAAAACCTTACAGATAAATATTAGTTTCTAATTTTCCTTTTGTTGTATACCAATTAATGTTCAATATTTATAAACATTTTAAATTTGTATGCTTCTGATTTCAATTTGTTAGTCAATTCTTTTCCCCTTAACACTAAGGGGTTAGTGTTAATCTAAAAACTTATATCTGCCTTGCTGCATTATATATAGTATGTATGGAAGTCAGTCTTGTTTAAATTTGGTTAAACTTTTGTTGTGATTATACATTGTTAATTTTGGCATTTTGGTATGTGCACCACGTTTAAGTTCCCAGTGTAATATCTTTAGTAATGTATTTCTTTTCCAATGTTGTGTTAAATTTATCATTGCAACCATAAACATATANAAAAAAAAAAAAAAAAAAAAAAGAACATTGTGTCTGGGAAAGGGGAAGTCAAGAAAGGTTGGTTAATAAAAGAGCAGCAGACAGAATGAATATATTTATGGGCTCTATTAAAGCTGACTCTGTTCAGAATTATCAATAAACTGTAACTTGGTGCTGCAGGAACACATTTGAACAATATAGTTCCTCTCCTCTGCTGCAGCTACAAAATGAAGACTAAATATCTTTGTATCAGTTTTCAATTAATAGCAATTACTAAGCATGGTTTAGGGGACAACCCAAATTAAAAAATTTAAAAAAAGATGCAGCTGCTTTAAAGTGTCAACTTATTAAAAACAATGTGAGTGTTCAGGCAGTGTTTTTTTTTTAAGCCTGGTAATACTTTATTTCAGTGTAGAGAAGTACTGCAATTAAGCCTTCCCTAATTAAGAAGCAGTTCAGATAATTCAGAGATCCAATTCAGATAATTAAATCAATGTAATAGTTCAAATCAAATTGAAAATCAGTTTGGTTTGACATTTTGTTAAATTTATTTATTTATATTTAAAAGCCACTCAATTGCAGAGAACATCTGGGCAGATTACTTTTTAAAAGAGTAAAAAGAATAAAATGAGAGAACAGATTGTGCATGGTCTAACAATACTCACTACAACTACTAAAAAAAACCACAATTAATAGCGCCTCCACAATCCCAAGGCCAGGAGAAGAGACAACTTTTTTAAAAATTCCAAACATACATGGGAGATCATACAGATCATACAAACATACAGATCTCTGAGGAGAGGCTATTTCAGATGGAAAGTTCTGCAAGAGGGAGGACATTTCCTGGATTCTGAGAGATAGCATTGTTTAATCAAAAGGATCCAAAACACACCAATCTGATTTTTATGAACTGAATTAGGAAAAAAAAGGGGAGGCTGCTCTGGTGATTTAAATTGAACCACGATTATTTCAGCAGTCAATTTTTTTATTTTATTTTTATTTTTTGAAACTCAATTTCAAACTAAACTCCAAATGAAATTTCATATTGCCCAACTAAGCATAAAGACAGACAACAATGGTATATGCTATAAGAGAAGGGTTATGCTTGAGAACAATGTATATCACAATGGTTATTGTGGAGATGAAGAATGTTTTCAGTTTATGTTTTACAGCACATCAATCTAATCCCATCTTTGTTATTTACTACATTTTACATAAAGTATATTTGAATGTTATTATATTGTTCTCAGCTTAGAATATAAATGTACCAAGATCATAGAAGATTCCTTTGCCTCCTTGATTAATTAGTTCCACTATCAGATTATTTTAACTATTATGGGGTTTTTTTTCTAATATTTAGTTGGAATCTTCATTTCTATAATTAAAATTCTTTTTTCCATTCATTTATTCCATATTCCTCTACTCTGAAATGAAAAAGGGTGGGTATTAACCTTCTTCTGTGTGTCACCCTTTTAACTGTTTGACAAATGCAATCATATCTGCCAAGTCATTTTTGTTTCAAGGCTAAAATATCCAACTGTTTCAATCTCTCTTTACAGGATTTAGATTGCAGACCATAATCATCTTCATGGGTCTGCTCTGAATCTATTCCAATTTTTCTTGTTAAAATGTATTATACAGAACTAGACAAAGTACTCAAGGTGGGAGCCAAGTAAAATAGAATAGAATGGAATGATTAATACTGGTGATTTGAGAATTATGCTTTTGTTGATACAGCCTAAAATTGCATTTGCATTATTTCAAGTCACATTCCATTCATAACCAATTTGTAATCATGATGGGTATACCACTGGGAGATCTGAAGATCTGGAGATAATCCTAAGAGAAGGTATGTCTGTATGGTCACTGGGAATCAATGCTGATTTGATGGGACATAATTTAAAACATCAATTTTTTCACAGATACCATTCCCACACCAGGTACTTCTGACTCCTTATTTATTCATTTGCTTTTTGTTTCTTAAATAGTACCAAAGCGCTATGGTGGCACAGTGGTTAGAATGCAGTATTGCAGGCTAATACACTGCTCACACTGCTCACTGCCAGGAGTTCGATTCTGACCAGCTCAACGTTGACTCAGCCTTCCAGATTGTTGGGGGGCAATATGCTGACTCTGTAAACCACACAGAGAGTGCTGTAAACACAGTATTGCTAGTGCTATAATGCACCTGTGGGGGAAGAGAGAGGGAGGGAAGAGGGAAAGATTGATGTTAGTAGCATTGTGGTATTATGATGCAAGCCCTGTCCCTTTTCTATATATGTCACCACAATATGATTCCAGGTTTCTATGTGCACCACTGTTCTAAAGGGAAGAAAGTTGCAACTATTTCTGCTAAATTTCATCCTCCTGCTTTCTGTTTATTTCTTTAATTTATCAAGCTTGTTTTAATTTTTATTTCTGTCTTCTGTGGTATTAGTTATCCACCCAATTTTGTATCATTTACAATTTTGAAAGGCATTTTCTTTCCACCTCTTTATCCAAACCAATAATTAAAAAAATTACTGAATCAACTGATTCTGATGGCACGTCCTTTGTTGTTGTGAGTTGTGTTTTAAGATGGAAAGCCAGACAAATCTTAAACAAATAATAATTTGGACACTTCTTTCCAATTAAAAGAAGAACTATTGAACTATCTTTCAAGGCAGCCATGTAACTATCATGTCATCCAGCCCAGAGTTTGATGCTGTAAGCTTGCCTTGCAGCAAGATGGGTGGCAAACCAATTTAATAAATTTCATAATAAATTTAAGTAACTTTTTAACAAGCAAACCAGGCAGCCAAAGAACATGATTGCTGGACACGATCAAAGCTGACACCTGGCAGAGCGTAGAAAAACTCAAAGAAGCAGTGTAAGATCGGAAGATGTGGAGAGACCTGGCCCATAGAATGATTGAATGGGCAACATCAGCCACTTGTTAACAGGCATATCATGGATACTTTGCCAAATATTTTACAGAAGTTAAGATATATTGTATCTATAATAATTCCACAATCTCTTAAGGAAGTTAGTCAATCAAAAAATAAAATAAGATTAATCCGAAATAACATGAATTTGATTATTCATTTGCTCTAGTGTCTTTCTATTGTTGATGTTAGACTGACTGGTTTGCTCTCCTAAAATTATTACACAGTTCTGAAGGAAATAAAAGTTCTTACAGTAACCTAGGTTGCAATTCATCTAGAAACCGGACAGTGAGAATTATTAAGCAGTGGAACAGCTTGCACCTTGGATTTGTGATTACTCCATCACTGGAGTTTTCAAGAAAAGATTGGAAAATCATTTGTGCAAGATGGTATGAAGACTCCTACCTTGGTCAGGAGGTTGAACTAAAAGACCTCCAATCCTACAATTCTATGAAAATTGTTGTCAGTTGTGTTCTTAATATTTCCTTCTTTAACAGCCCCACTACCTTCTTGAGCTCCTTTCTCCAATAGTTTCTCCTGTATGGGATCCTATTCACCTCCCTCTGAGCAAATTAAAATCCACTTTCTTGACATCCATGCTACATGTTTGACTATGTTCAGTTTTATTTTCCTTAAAAATCAAGAATTACTGATTTACATGGATCAATAGTCTTGCTACTTCCTCAAAAAACTTCTCTCTTGATGAAACTCAAGGACAGCTGGTCCCCTTGTATCTTCCTCCACCCTCCGAAGAAGAGATTAATGTTAAGAACATAAATTTTCAGATATAATATGTTTAGAAAATTCTGCTTCGAAAAAAGTACATTTATAAATGTGAAGGTTGTGAGAAAGAATGATCAAAATAATTGAATACATATGTATCCGAAGTTAAGAAAGGAATAAAAATTACAATATAATGTATTGTTTATAATTCTTTATGCAATATATTTGTGTGGCTCAATTTACCATATGAAATTTGAGAAATGTATTGAGACTAACACATGGTACAAAATAATCTGTCAGAATTCTGAAAGTGCCAAAATGAATTAACTAACAGCATAGGTGGATAGGGCCTTCTAGAGGATATTCTTAGCCATTTGTCAACTTGATCCATGCACTTCCTAGTTTTTTCAGTATGGTCAAGAGATGAGGGTGAAGGTTTGTTCACCAAGCTTTTGGGTTGGTTTCCAAACCTTTGGTTACCAGGCTAGGTATTGTGGTGGTCAATTCTTAAGGCAGTTAATGTTTCTTTGGGGGGAGAGTGATCTTGAAGGAGACAGAGATGCACTCCTTCCTGAAGAAACGAACTTTCTTTCAATCTAACCAACCTGCAACTTTTTCCTTTTTTGGAAGGTGATAAGGCTCCAGCTGCAGCAAATCATAAGTAAATGAATATTTTTGAGGTCCTGCAGTCAAGATTCAGAGGTGGGAATAGAATGGAAACAGCACCAATCAGTTTCAGATGTCTTTTGTCAATTCCTGGATGGAGTGCAACCTCCCTAGTTCTGTTTTATTAGAAAAAAGAGCAAAAAAAAGCAAGCAAAGGGAGAAAACAAAACAAAAATAGAATAGTTGATACAGAAGTATAATATCAATAAATGGACAAATGTGTAATTGAGATTGCACAATTAATGCTCAATATGTTGATAAGAAAATAACCATAAATAACAGTAAATTGTTTTAACAATGTGAGAAAGAATTAAAGAATTAAAATTTATGATCTAGGAACCAAAAGCTTCACTAATAATAATGGTTATTTAATAACAACTATTACTTAAGAATATGATATTAAAACCTTACAGATAAATATTAGTTTCTAATTTTTCTTTTGTTGTATACCAATTAATGTTTAATATTTATAAACATTTTAAATTTGTATGCTTCTGATTTCAATTTATTAGTCAATTCTTTTCCCCTTAACACTAAGGGGTTAGTGTTAATCTAAAAACTTACATCTGCCTTGCTGCATTATATATAGTATGTATGGAAGTCAGTCTTGTTTAAATTTGGTTAAACTTTTGTTGTGATTATACATTGTTAATTTTGGCATTTTGGTATGTGCACCACGTTTAAGTTCCCAGTGTAATATCTTTAGTAATGTATTTCTTTTCCAATGTTGTGTTAAATTTATCATTGCAACCATAAACATATATCTTAGTAAAGTGTGATCTTTTGGGGTTAATATGTTTTGGAATTATGCCTCGTAAGAAGAAATGTCATTTCATTTCAAATTTAGTTTCTAAAAATTCTCTCAGTAGCACTGTGTATTTCTTTCCAGTTCTTTTGTGTGTGTGTTTTTACATGTTCACTACATATGGTAAAGTGTTCCTTCTGTCTCATATAATTTCCAACATTTATACTGTACAGTTTGTCTTTTTTGGCAATTATTGGTGGAATTGTATATTATTTATAGAACATTTTGTACCAGTTTTCTCTTCTGTTATAAAGATGAATTTTATAGATTTGCTTCCTAATTCTTCCCATTAGTGTGTTGTGACTGATTCTTTAAAGTTTTGCATCAGTTTTGTATGAATTTTTTATTTGTTCTGTCGCTGTGTCACATCTGAATAACACTTTATATATACACTCTAATAACTTGTCTTGATTCTCTATGAATGTTTCAAATTATGTCATTTCTCTTAGAAGCCTGTAGTCCCTGCTCTTTGGAATTCTGAACCTTCTGAAGTAAGAAATTCTGTTATCATCAAATGGTTATCATCAAAGAGCAATCTGCTTTGAATCATTTGCTGAAGTGGACAATCTAGAAAAAATATACAAAAAAGTCAGTCATAAAAAAAGTTCATTGCTAATTTTTTTTGCAAGCATTTACACAATCCTTCAGGAGAAGCAGCACTGGGACTGAGGATATGGGGAAAGTGTTTCTATAGGTACTGTAATAACTGACTATCTGCCTTTAGATTAGGGGATGGTAGAACTCTATTATGGGAGAATCCAGCAGGAATTCCCTGGCCATACACGTCCTATACAGAGTGTAATTGCTTAGCAGTACAATCATATATGTCAGAAATGGCAATGCTAGAGTTTTCATATCTCAGGTCATTTTTTTCAGATAAGGTTCCTGAATAACCTGGAGGTATTCAAACCAAATAGAGTATGTTTTTATAAACCAATGTGTACTTCAACAACTTGTAGGATCAACAGTTATGATCCATGATGATCAGTAACACAGTGAAGCAAACTCTTCTTGCTAACAACTTTCTCTTTACATGCCAACATTTCCTCCGGACTTCCAGCATTAAAATTCAGATGTGAGGATAGGGTCCCTGGGACCAGTAAAGATGTCCCACATTGTTTTGTATTACTTATCGCACATCATTACCGATAATCAGACCAGCTAAAAACACTGTGCTTCCGGAGGCAAAGGACAGGATGTACACTCTTCCCATTCCATGGTCAAACTTGACTAGACTGGCAGTTGATTCTTCACTGCATCAGAATTAGCCAAGTAGTTTTGGGAAGAGCAAAAAAAATATGGTGCAGCATACAATATTCTCTTCCAGTCCTTGGTTGCCACTTTCCACCAATCTGCCATGTAAGGCAAGTCCAGCCTAGATGTATCATAGGGCCTGCCCATTAAAAGTCTGGCTAAAACCTATCACCCAAATGTGGATGCTCACCCCCTCCCCTTGATACAGCCTTCATTCAGAAATGAGTGGATAGTTTGAATTACTTGTTCATCTAAGACAGGAAATAAACAAGAGAGGTAGGAAGCTTCTTTTCTCCTAGCCTATGTCATGGTTCCCACAGACAGAGACAAATAAAGAACTCCGAGGCTTGGAAATTCCTCAAAGAACATGTTTATTAGTTACGAAGTATCAGCATGATCAGAAGTGAAACCAAGTCTGAAATTCCCACTAAAAATTTCCCAGTTACAAAGTATAATGTCCCACCCAAAAAAACTATGTCATCACTATATTCCCCCAAATATTCATTTGGCGGGCTTTCTTATACAACTCCCAGTCCCTGATCGTGGGGAGCAGTAGATGACCTTGGTTCCCATGGCACAGAAGATTATTTTGAGCTGTGAAGCACCCGGGCAAGTCCCCCCTCCCTCCGTTCTATGTGGCAACCTAGAATGAAGAGGAAGATGGCTGCAGCCAGACTCATTGTAGAGTTGACAACCTATATGCATTTTTATGTTGCTTTCATTCATGATCACAAAGACTGTTTAGTCATAAAATTAAAAGGGGTGAATCTATTAGACCAGAGAAAACAATGCAGCTGTGTCTTTGATATCTTGGTGTGGAAGAACGACCAACTGCCTCTGATTCAGGCATAATTAAATAGTGGCTCAGAACCTCTTTCTCTTCAATCATCCTTATGGCATTTCTTTCAATTACCAATTCTGCTGCTCAGTTTGAAAATACTTCCTTGATTCCAATTCACTTGGTTGCTATTTTATACTGTAAAAGGCTCACCCAACTCCAGCCTTCCTGATCACTATAGATGAGATTCAATTAGTGCTAATGCTGATGTGGCTTCCCTGGCAGCGGGAGCTCCTTGAGTTTCCAGTCCAATTCCCTCATGCTTCTCAGAGAGAATAGTTCTTCATAAATCAAAGTCATTGTTCTACCCAGTTGTGTCCGGCTATCACTGTTATTTATTAGAATATATACTTAGAGCATTTAGATCACAGGTGTCAAACTCACCATGTCACATGACGTGTCATGACATATCGTGACTTTTTTTGCATTGCTGGACCTGGGGTGGGTGCAGCCTCTGTATGATGCAACTGGCCCGTGGGCCGGCAGTTTAACACCCCTGATTTAGATGAACCATTGAAAACATTTTGCATCAGTTTTTCATTTGCAAACTTGTATCTTTTTCCTATCATTACAAGACCAAAATACACAGAAGACAGTTCCTCTTGCATTGTTAGTTATGGTCTTCCTTATGCTCCTTCTTCTGCTATTACTTTCTGCTCTGTAAAAGACTCGTGCAAAAGTCCTAGTCTGATTATAATCAAGTTTTTGCTTTTTCTTCATATTGGTTGAAGAGAGCATCCTTTCTTGTTCACAATTTATGATTTTTCAGTGCAAGCTATATGTTCAAGACAATCAGGACCCTCTAGGTCAAAATGCAGATTTTTCCTGAGAGAAATCTGAGCTGTAACTCATCTTAGAGCTCTGCTCAGGCTGACAGACTAGGACAGTCAATCAAAGTCAGAACTTTGAAGGACATTTGAAAACACCAACACACACACACACACACACACACCTGCAAAGAACGTCCATATACCTGTTCCTCATATTCATGGGGAAAAAGTGGGTCCTGATTGTCATTAGCTTCAGCTGAATTCTGCTGAAAGACAAATCTCTTTTTGAGCAACACCTCTAAAAGAAGGCTGTAGAATAAAGATATTGATGAAACATCTATCTTTGTAACCAAATAGTGTATCAAAACCTTTAAGCAAAATGTAAACATGCCAACAAAGACAGAAATATGAGGGGATGTATTGATCTATTGTGCACATAATGGATTTTACAGTGTCCTGAAGGTAAATACAATATTTAGGAGTCAATAGTCACATTTTAAATTGAAGGGCCCCTGCCATACTGTCCCAGGAAATGACTGTGTTGGAAGAGACCAATGCCATTTTGCAAAAATACTGCCATGGAATATGTGGACAGTCATAAACAGTGTAGGTTGATGCCCATCAGCCTTTTCCTTCTTCCTGGGTTGGTGGCCATATTTTTAAAGAAAATATTGAGTACTCAGAAAATACCAAAACAGGGTTTGGAAAACTACATTCAGTAGATAAACTTTGGCTTGCCTTCTTTAAAACAGAAGTAGGCACTTTTTTAAGCAGACTTTTTTTCATATTTTAGCAGTCAAACTATACAACGGCATAGTGAAGAGTGCAGGAGGATGTGAGATCTTTAATCTTTTTTCTCAGTTGGATGGTGATGGAAAAAACAAAGTCTACTTTGTGTGTTAGCTATATGATTGACTTGACAAATTTCTTTTCTTTAGTCTTCTGCTCTGGTAACCATAAAAAGAGGCTAAGGGCTGAATCTGGATTTTGGTTGTAATTGCTTATTCCTGGTTTAAAGAAAATAGGAAAACAAAGCATTGTATAGCCTGGTGGAGCATGATAATGTGGAGGCTCAGTTTGGAAACTAGGCATGCAGGAGAATGCACAATACATTAATAATAAACAACAGACTGATGACAGGATAATTGAACAACTGACTAGACCATGTTAACGTTGTACAAAAAGTGATACTGAGCTCAGTTCAAACATAAATGCTGCTCTCAGTTGTTTCTTAAGCCAACTTCAGAAATTCCAGCCTGGATTGCAGTGAGTTGGCAATGAGGCTGGGTTGGTGCTCAATCCAGACTACTGCAAGATCCAACTGGTCAATCCCCTCCTTCTTGCTTTTCCTATCTATGCAGCTTTACCAACTGCCTCTTGTGTGGACGGGCAGAGAAGCCATGCCAGGTACTGCAGCCAATCAGAGGTATTATTGTTACTAAAATGAAATGAAGCACTGGAAGGATTTATAGTGCCTCAGATCAAAAACAGCCATTTTGAACTAAGTCTGGAAAACACATATGGGATGCATTGTAATGGACTGGTAGTGAGAGGAAAGTTGTGTCTTCATTCATGCATTGAGGAAGCAGTGAGGGGCCAAGCAGAAAATGTGGATTTGATCTGAAGGTGCTTGAAAGTCAACCATTTGCAATAACCTAATCTACTCTCCTGAAGGCATAGCCCCTGATATTCCAAGAAGCTTGCAAAAAAAAATCAGTATCATATACCCAGTAGGAGAGATCTGAGATCACAAGGTGGTTGGACTGTGCCTAAGAAACAGAAGACTGCAAGAACACAATTAGTGTTTTGCCTAAATATATAATACAACAGATCTATCTAGACATGCAAAAGCATAATGTGGGGTGGTGGGAAGCAAGGGAAGAAAAGTGTTGTGTTAGAAAGGCTCACAAGGAAAAGATTCTGAACCGTACAAACCCTAAGAGGATTTGAGAACTGTGTGGCAGTTGGTTTGGGCCCAATGAGTCCCACAGTCAAAGTGCATATAGAGTGACTCATCCAAAGAGCAATTACAGACTTCAGCTCGGAAGTTCTGAGCTAAAACTATTTTGATTGAATTCAGGATACATTAGAAGAAAGAACTTGACTTGGGGTATGAAGAAAAGCCACCTTTGAATTCCCGTGGAAACTAGCAAGCCAAATATTACAAAAAACAAAGCAAAGCAAAACAAAACCGGTTTCTGCTGATAGTAATAATTAAATGAAACAAAGAATATTATGAAGGGTTCTTCTTCTGCCCTGGGAGGTTTCTTACTCTGTTGATCTGAAATCTTTAAATCTCCACTGCTTGAATTGGAAAATGTATTTTTCATATCCACCTGCTGTCGGTCCTGTTGTTCTTTTCCATTATATACTCCCTTCTGTGGACTTTTTTTTCTGGCAGCAAAAGCAGTACTCATGCTCCATCCAGCAGCTGTGCATCCACCTACAGACATCAATCTGAGCAGATATTTAAAGTGATACATCATGAAGTGGCTACAGCAGCCACCTGTCTTAGGAGGCAGTTTCTCAATGTGGCTGCTTAATGATCTAAATTATTCTAATCTTCAGACATATATAACTCAGGATTGGATTATGTTTCTTATGGGCAGTGCTTTTTTTCTAAAAAAAAAAAAAAAAAAAGGTGCCGGAACTCACACACGTCATACAACCTGCCTTGCCTACCCTACAAGGTTCCATCCAAAAACGGTGCCGGAACTCCGTTCTGGGCGTTCTATGAGAAAAAAAGCCCTGCTTATGGGTATTTTGACTAGGAGTGTGAGTCTGGACTCTCACACAACAAGTGATGAGTGATTTGCATTTTAAAACCTACTATGTAGGGGGAAAAAATCTTCCCTTTTTTCCCATCAGTTCTCATTAACGAAAATGAATGTATTTTCAAAATGTCTTTCAAAAGACAAGAACATTTTAGAAAAAGACTAATGTCTGAAATACAGTGTTTTCACTCTTATTTACTGAATGGCTAAGAGGTGTGTCTTAATGGCCTATCATAAATGAGATGATTCTTTTCAGTGGGTTGCGGCCTCCCTCGCTTCCTGTGCTTCAGTTAAATCTTGCTATTGGTCTTTTTCGGACTGAAAATTAGGGTCAGCCAGGGAGGCTTCAAAATAGTTAATATGTAAAACAAAAAAAATGCCATCTCAACAATTAATTATTATTTTAATAATTGTAAGCCGCTCTTATAAAAATCCCTCTATTCGGAGGCATAATTATTGTTTACATAAAATAAAGAAAGTACAGGAAATATGGGTGCTTTGAACAGTTGCAAAAAGAATTGTGCTTGCTGCAGAATTCTACAAAAAGTTCTACTGTGCCTGATCTGACTGTTCCTTCCTGCTTGCAGCATCTGCTAAGCCCAGCTTCTATTGATCCCATGGGGGGAAGTAAAGATGTCAACTAGGATGGAGACTAGAAATGGAAATGCCACAGACCCTCTCCTGTGAGTGTATATCTCATGCAGAGAGGCCTAATTTGTACTTCCCTGGACCAGCAGGGGTGGCTCTAACCCATTATGTGGTTGAGGCACTTTTGAGCTGCAAATTTAAGAAGTTGGGGAACTATTTTGCAAAGTTTGGGTGTGATGTTTTTAAATTCCAGCTGTGTTATTTTCAGCTTGTGGCTTGGTCTAGTTTTGTACACCACTTTAAAATAAAACCCTTCTACAGTTTCAGTATCAGCATCGCCATTCGTTTGAGACCAAAACCATAATGTTTCTTATTGGTACAGGTTTTTCAGCTCATTATTTCTTTCTGTGTAAGAGGTCTACATAGTTACTTATTCCTTCATTTGTGAAATCCAATCACAATATTCTCACTCAGTTTAATATGTTACTTTTTGTATAATTTGTTAAAACCTGCGAGGAAGATGGAAGCTGTGAGTTTACACAAGAGAATACAAGTAGGGATTCATAAGCACAGACTTTTTGCATGCCATTCATGCATGGGACTGAAAGATGGATCAAATGTCAAATAAATAAGATTTGAAATATGAGACCAAACAGCTCAGTGTTTTCTCGTGATATAATGTATACACTGAATGACTTGGAGCTCATTTCCATGTCTTTCTTTCTTTCTTTCTTTCTTTCAAATACAATCCTCCTTTTCATTCAGGGGCTCAAGGGAGCATACCTAACACTATGCCCATTTTCCTTCACAGCAACAACCATGTGTGTTGTTTGACTGAAATAAAGAGAAGCTGGTCCACCCCACGAATTTCCATTGCAAAGTATCTATGGAGATTCTCAGTCATCCAGGTCATGGTTGCCCCAAAGGTGCTTTTTCAAGAGGCACCTAGACTTTCCTGTTTTTCTTTGAAGATGTTTTGATTCTCATCCAAGAAGTTTCTTCAGCTCTGACTGGACAGTGGGGAATGAAGGATTTAAATTCTTTGCCGACAGCTGGTCATTTGCATTCTTTTAGAGAGTTACTGAGGTCACTTAAAGATTTTATGTGTTCTCAATGTCACCTGAGTAGTGCAAAAGGGTGTGGAGCCTTCTTGGAACTGCTGAAAGGACAGTGTTGTAGACAGGAGATAGATGATGCTGTATCCCTCCCCCTATTTTGAGAGAGAACTGTTCAGTTTTGACACAGATGGCCTCTTTAACCCCTCTTTCAAACCAATGGTACTCTCTGTCCAAAATGTGGACTTTGTTGTCTTCAAGAGTGGCCTTTGTCTTTTAAATGCAGATGGACTGCAGAATCTTGTCCTGATGGGTTTGTTCTCCTATGTTTTGCCATGCATTGGTGAAGTGGTCAAATGACCAACTGTCTGCAAGGAATATAAATCCTTCCATTCCCCACCATCCAGTCAAAACTGAAGAAGCTTCTTGGATGAGAAGCAAAAGGTCTTCAAAGAAAAACAAGGAAGTCCAGTTGCCTCTTGAAAAAGCACCTTTGGGATTTCATTGCAAAGAGCAAACTAGAATCTGTGTCTTCCTGGTGCCAATCCCAACATTGTACACCATCTTTATGCACTAGACTACTTGTGCATTGTGCATAATGAGGACAAAATCTGTTTCCCCACAATATTCTTGTTTTTCTCAAAGCTAGCTCATTCCTTATATAGATAGTCCTCAACTTATGACTGGTCATTTAGTGAACATTTGAAATTACAAGGAACACCCCCCCACACACACACCCTGAAAAAAGATATTTACAACCCATATTGAAGTTTCAAAAGCCATCTCTCCCCCTCCATAATCCTATAATTGCATTTCAGGTGCTTGACATCTAGCCTGTATTTATTGGATATGGGGATGGGTAGGGGGGGAGACAGCTGTTGGAATGGTATTGTAGCATCCTGTGACCATGTGACCACAATTTGCAATATTTTTGCTGGAAACTAGAATTTACTTCTGGTTTCTGGTAAAAATAAATGCCCATTACAGAGAAAAGGTGCACTTAATGATTACAGTGTTTGATTAAACCTCGATGTTTACCTAATGACCACCACAAAAAATGTTGTAAAATTGAATGGGTCATGTGGATGCCTCAACTTACAACTATCATAATATACAATCGAAATTCCAGGCTTCGTTACAGTTGTGCATCAAGGGCTACCTATACTTTGGGGTTTCCAGAATTTATTGCTGTTCGCTATTCCTTGAGATGACTAAACAGTATTTTTTTCTATAGTCATCACAGAACATGTTTTTCTTTTTGTCAGTTCCAGGTTAGTATATTGCTTGCTTGATTCTTCATATTTTCATTTATCTCATAAATTGCTTCCTTTAACTGCATGCCCTCCAGGTGCTTTAGAGTGACAGTTCCTAGATATTTAAGGTGATATAGGCCATGCTGGTTAGGAGTCATGAAAGCTGTAATCCTAAAACATCTGGAGAACACCATAAAATCCCATATTGTTGCAGAATCATGTCTGGTTACGCTTTTGTAATTTCTAGTTTTTGTTAGAGAATTTAAAAAAAAAACCCAGTTCTGTTTATCTATGTGTATTAATTTAAGCCAGGAGGTTCTGATGAAGTGTAAAATATTATAAAGTCTTATTTCAGCTGCTTGTAGAGAATAAGGCATAGCACAATTGCAGGCTTTAATAGGTATGTGCCTACTCTATTAGGTGTTGTGTTATAACCAGGGCTTTTTTTCTCATAGAACGCCCAGAACGGAGTTCCGGCACCTTTTTTGGATGGAACTTTGTAGGGTAGGCAAGGCAGATTGTATGACGTGTGTGAGTTCCGGCACCTTTTTTTTTTTTTTTTTTAGAAAAAAGGCACTGGTTATAATCAGGAATAAATTGTATTGTCCCTCTCAAACAGGGAGAGAATAGGAACAAGAAACTCCCAACTATACCAAAACACAAAATTCAGTATAATCTGGAGACAAGGTCTATCATTATGATTCTACCCACCCAACACCAGCAATGCACAGTTTACGCTTTCTTTTGGTTAGGTTGGTTCATCTTGCCTGAAAGTGGAAAGAATACCAAATCTTTCATAAGTCTTATTGAACAAGTATGAATGGCAAATTGCAAATATAAGAGGCCAACTCTCCGTGCACCAAATGTGAATAGAAAGTCATCTGCTGAAGAACTTCATGAATAATTTCGAATAAAGAGAAATTTCATGATCTGTTCATGATCAAGTTGGGAACATTGCATTTATCTGCTGAATAAATTATTCATTGTGAAGTATTCAGTTCCATCTGTGAATGCAAGAGAGTCATCCAGATGTGCCTTGCTGTCATTGTACTTCAAAAAAAATAAAAACTAGAACTTTATTTCAATCTGAAATGAGGGCAAAAGTTAGCATTTTCCCAGAAAGTAATAATGGGAGCATATTTAATCATTATTGTTGTTTCTTTCGGGTGTTTTATCAATGCACATTTTCCCACATTGTACTTTGCCATCTTTTCAGATTTAATGCCCTTTATTTAGCCCTGTGGTTTAATTCAATGCCATAATGCTCGCAAGTGTTCAATTTTCCATGCAGCTTGACAATATATTCCAAAACCAATGATATTAGTTAACCTATTGATTTGTAGCAGTAAATGAACCAAAAATCAGTGTTCATTTATTGAGATTGTTGTGGGTGGCTCCCAGGAATCCCAGGCATGAATATTCTTGATGACTGCCAAAGAACTACATCCTGGTCCAGGATGTATATTACAGCCATATAGGCACTCATACATTAGCCTGGTTGCCCAATTCACCAATATTTCCAGGTGCACAAAATACATTGGACTATGAACTTACAAAAATAGCAGTTCAATAACATGCTGAGTCATAAAAAAAAACCAACTCATGAATCTTATTCAAACTCAGCATAGTGTATGCATAAACCTGTTAAGTAAGATTTAATCTAATTGGATTAAGTAAATTGTATATTTTTATATAATATATGATTAAAGTTTGGAATTCACTATCACAAAATGTGGTGCTGGCTACCAGCTTGGCTGTCTTCAAAACAGGGTTGGACCAATTCATGGAAGTCTCTGGGGATGGATGGGTATTGGCCTTGACTGTAGTGTGACTACCTCTGAAGGCCATTTGCTAAGAGACTTGTGGGTTCCTTGTCCAGTTGGATGGCCACCTTGTCCAATTGACTGGCAGAGCACTGAAGGACCTTTTGCTTTTGTAATAAATAGTAATATATGCAATTGATGTAAAAAAGGGAAGCTAGACATATATTATCAAATAAGATTGCACAGCTGATTGTAGCAACAAGAAATGGAAGAAACACTTCTCATCAACATTTTTTTTCTTTTGTGATCCTTTCTTGATTTTACACATTTATGCATTCTGCTCTGATCAAATGAAAGAGTTTGATATCTTAAGAAAAAAAATCCTTTTCTCACATGTCCCCTTTCTATTCTACCACTTCTTTCCTATGAGTTGACTCTACTGTAGCTGAACTAAGATATTTCTAATCCAAATCAATCAGGAGATTCATAGGTTCTGTTTGCAGGACATATATAACTGTTATGACCCAGATCACCTAAGCATTAGTAGAATCCTTTATTGCTCTGATTAAAGGCCCCAACGAATGGCCCTACAACAATCAGTAAGGCTCCACACTACACTACCCTGAAGGCAGCCGCCCTCAGTCCCCCAAACAAAAGCCAGTAAACAATAAAGTCCAGAGAGAAGGTGCAAGCTCACAAGGCAAGGTCCACAGTCAAGATACAAAGGCCAAGCAAGTTCATAGGGTAAGGCAAGTCCACAAGGCCAAAGGCAAGTCCACAAGGCCAAAGGCAATCCACAAAGCAAAGGCAAGGCACAGGCAGAAGTATGAGTCAAAGCCAGTGGAGTATAAGCCAAAACAAACAATTGTTCCTGACAAAGACAAACTCTCCCTGGCTTCTCCTGAAGTCAACCCACACCAGCTGTTCCTTGTGAGGAGGGACAAGGCTACCTTCTCCTAAGTAGACTCACAACCCTCCTTTGAACTTGCCTCTATTCTACTTTCTGTGGCCTAGGATCGAGTGGAGGAGGCAGCTACTCTTCATTAGAGGGGATCTGCTGCCTATCAGCACCTGAAGCTGATCCTCCCTTGTGTCTGGGAGGGCAGGAAGCTCTCCATCTGGTTGACCACCTCCCTCAATGCCTGAGAGGCCTGGGTCAGCATTGTCCGCAGCCCCTGACCTCTCCAAACATTCTAAGGGAGACGTGCCATCCCCATTGGATAGTCCCAGTTCCAACTCCTCCTTCTCCAAACTGGGCTCTGATGAGGCTATGACAATAATTGTACCATTGAAGGTAGTCAATGTAAATAGCAAAACTGAATCAATTAACTGAACAGACACAGGTCTGTTTAGTATTAAGCTCCCAATGTCATCTAAGCTGCTATAGTAAACCTTTCTTCTAGGTGTAGCAGAAATGGCATCTGAAAAAGACTCCCTCTGCAAAAGCTATTATGGTTTTTATCCACTTCTGTGCCATATAGGACAAGAAAAAGGGACACAAATGGTTAGAAATTGATATGACCACTAAACCCTGTCTACCAATCCAAATTATGCTATGAAGGGGCTTATTTTCTACTTAAAACATTAAAACAAAACAAAGAAAGGAAATAAAGGAAACAAATGACTTCCAGCCTGATTTATGCCACCCGAGAAGTCTAAAATTGCCAGTGAACAAATTGGGCAGGAAGGGAATTGCTGAGTTAGTTATATTGTGCAAACCTGGTTATTCTAGTAGTTTGATAAGTCTCTGGTACTTACTGCCTTGAAGGAAATCTGGAGTGAGATATTCACACACTGATAAGTAATAAAATAGCAGTTACCAAATGGTCAGACTGAGGCACCCTACCACCTTCACAAAAACAATAGGCTTCCAGCCCTCTCCTCCATAACGCTTCAAGATAGTTCAGACAAGAAGCACAACTGGGAATACTAGCTCTATCTTTATTGCAAGATTACAATGATAGAATCTTGCAGGACTAAAAGTATTTCTTCCCTCCTTTCCATTTAACTTTCCTGAAAACTAGGGAAACTAAAATCCTAACCCTTCCTCCTCCTGTAGGCGGAAATATCTTTTTACACATCACTTGTCCAGTCTGTGGCTCTCCCTCCTGTCTCTCAAGGTCATTCCTACATACCATTATAGAGGATAAAAACATGACAGATGGTTTTGCTGCCATAAATTGTCTATATGTGGCTGCCTCAACTGAAAATAAAATTCCTGCTGGAATTCTCATGTTGTAACCTTAACTGTCCTTCTAATAAATATTACTGATCAGAATTCTGAGAGACTTCTGATTCCCATCCAGATTGCAAAGAGGAAAGTCTGGCATGTAAAATAAAAATGGGAAACAGACCAAAGGCTAGTGTTTTTTTAAAATTAATGTCTATAATATTGTTGAAAGAAAAATCTTCATCAGGGTCCAGTCCAAGCCAGGAATAAACAATATGGAGACTGCTTTATAAAGAAGGTTGTAGTTTATTGAAGAGCAGAACCACAAGACACATGACTCTGGAGCAGCTGACCACATGTAGCTGGGAGTGGTAGGTTTTTATACCTTCTTAGGCTTTTGTGTTTGAGGCTCTTCCTGTTCCTGTGGCATGAACTTTGACCTGAGCTTTTGAGTGTGTCCTTTTGGTATTCTGATGGTGGTGGGTTAATCCTATTATGTCCTAAAGGTCATGTTTGGTGGGAGATGTAGATTTTAGGGGTCTTTGTCTTTCTAATCTCATCAGCTCCAAGCTTCTTTGCTCTAGTCTTCCTGAATGAATCACTAAATCTGCATTTCTACAGAGCTGGTTTCTGCTGATTGGCTGGGGGGTGGGAGAAGTTTCTGCCTTTTTAAAGATCTTCTCCATTATTCCTTTGGAGAAATATAATATTCTGCTTTTTAATATTCCCCCAAATACTTCTTTCTCCGTGGGCGGGTGGCTGTTGCTGTCCTCCTACAATATATTTTCTCATCTATGGAGCATAGAGAAATTTGGTCAGGTCTGATATCTTTGAAAAAAAACTACATTATTTAAATTCCAGGTGAAAAAAAATGTTGTAAATCAGTCTCTCTCTTAATGAGTATGTATATTGATATAAAAATTTTATTTCTTTGTTTGCTAACTTGTTTCCTGCTTTTATTATTTTTACAAATAACACAAGTCACCACACATATATTCAACACATCTTCCTCTTCTTATTTTTCCTACAACAATGCTGTGAGGTGAGTTGGACTGAGAGAGAGTGACTGGCCCAAGGTCACTGAGCTAGCTTTCATGGCTAAGGTGGGACTAGAACTCCCCATCTCTAGTCTGGTGCCTTCAAAACAAGATCAAACTGGCTCTTATACGTAATTGTTATGTTGCTATTGATTTAACTAGTACTAAATTAGAGCCGCCTTATCAAGGAGATGGGTGGCATGTAAATTGAATAAATAAATAAATAAATAAATAAATAAATAAATAAATAAATAAATAAATAAATAAATAAATAAATAAATAAATAAATAAATAAATATGTTTTCTCCAGTGAAGGACATAAATATTGGCTGTGATTAGTTATGTCAAAATAGTCTGGATCTTCCATAATCGTCGCATTTAGTGATTCTTGGTATTACAACAGCTTTTGTTAAAAACAAATGTGTATGTGTGTGTTGCTATCATTAGGTTGAATAAAAACAAATCTTCCCAAATTTTGTGAGCTTATTTACTATCCCTCTCCTCTGTAATTTAGCTGTTTTTCTCTTCCCTAAGCATTTAATTGTAAGTATAACAATTTGTATATGACTAAGTGCAAATAGGAACTAGTTCATGAGGTATATGTCTTATTCATAACATATGCATCTGAATTTTGCAAATAATGCAGCTATTAGGAAGTTAACAGTGTCTGGTACATTTGTTATCACCACTGCTTGTGAGCGGTCACGACCTGTTATCTTCTGCACTTCATTTCTCTATGACCTTATTCATTTTTCTCCTCTATCTGTCAATTTGTAATAATAATTCATACATCTGATGAAGGCTTTAGTCCACAGAAGCTCCTTCCATAGAAAACGTGTCAGTCTTCGAAGTGTCACAAGATTCTTTATTGGTTTGCTGCAACAAACAAACATCTTTGTCAATGTGGAAAATATGAACCATACTGTTAGATATGGATGGATGGGTGGATGGATGGATGGATGGATGGCACGCTCCCTCAATGTATATGACTGTCAGATTCTTTCCAGCTCTACAACTTTGCTCGAAGCAAATCTAACATGATTTCTTTGTGAAACCTTCTGTGAATGGCATGGATATATTTGTTCTTTATGAAATACTAGGATGTATATTCTTGTTTCCTGCAGGTTACTGCTGAATAATGGAATACTCTCTAATACATATAGAGAGTACACAGCGGGATCTCTGCATGAGTTCTTCACTCTTGTATTCTCCAAAGTATTTTGTTGCTTTTCAATCCAAGCCACTGGTTAGCCCTAATAGATCTCATTAAATATGACTTGCTATTGATAATTATAAAACATCATGACTAATAAAAATAAAATCATTCTATCTCTTTTTACTGAAAAAATAGCCATTTAATTATAGCAAAGAATGTACAAAGAAGAATTTTTTGCCTGTTTCACCTTTCCAAAGCATCCTGTTCTGGTCATCATTGCAAACTTTCTTTCACATACCTTTAAACAGTATAGTTGTGTCCAGCAACCCTCTGTGATGAGGGTGCGTTGGGTATTGTATCACATATTGGTTAAATAAGTGGCTACATTAAAGAGAAGAAAACCCTCTAATTTTTCTGTGAAAGGAAACGAAGAGAGACAGTGCAATAAGGCATTCCTTTAAAAGGTCATGAAGCTGTTTACACATATTGATGATGCTTTAAATAAGAAGGATCCATGGCCCAGATGAAAACACCTGCTTTCCTCATAGAAAGTTTGCTATTCTGTCTCCAGCATTTCTAGATAGTCTGAAAAAATTCCTAAGTGAAACCAATTAGCTGCTATTAGTTGGTATTGATAGTAAATGAGTTGTTCCAGGAAAGTAGCTCAGCACAAGGCAACTTCATAAATTTCCAACTTAGATTAGTTCCTAATTAAAAGAAATCAAATGAAATCTATGGTGACTCCAGACATAGTAGAAATGATACCATTGTCTTTGGGGATTGGCTGGTTTCTTCCTCCCCCTGAAAAATACATTATCAACTTTGGAAAATTATGGGGTAACCTTATTCCAAACAACAAAGAGATTTGTGATAGCCTAAACAACTTGTCTTCACTATTGAGCACTACCCAGCTGTTACTGAAATAACTTTGGCACAAAATGTACTGACCCATTGTAAATCCTTACCTTATCTCGACTGCATCTGTTCCAACTCATTATGAATGTTTTTGGTTTGATTTGTAAATGTATCGGTCATTAAAGGCAAGGAATCAGTTTTCTCCTCTGCCTTTGATGTAATCCCCTTTCAACATGTCATCTATCATGGTTCCGATAGATGAAACCCTTCAAAAGAACTTCGAGACATTGTTTTCCTTAAAGAATGTTTTATTCAGGAAACAAAGTATTGGCACTACATAGTTGAACCCAAAAACTAAATTCCCTTCCCCCTGATACAAAGTAACAAAGTGCAATTCCCACCCCAATAAACTGTTATAAATCACATTCCCCAATTAGTTTAAAGTGTGGGCTTTCTTCTTAGCTCCACAGCCCACCAATACATTATAAGCTTGTCCTTGGGTTTCCACCACAGGGTTATGTTATGGCTAGCTGAGCTTACATTCCAACACCCCCCCCCCGCTGCACCTAATTTCTAAAGCAAGAAAAAGCACGTTAAAGGAATAGAGAAAATGGCTGCATTTTCATCAGTTGTCAAAGCGGGAACATCCAATGTTAGCAGCAGATGTTTTAGGAAAAACATCAACAAGTTAAGATGTTGCAGAGAAATGGGGAGAATCTGAATCAGGGACTCTGTCTGGACTTCTACAAGCTGGATTTGTTTGCTTATCCTTGCATGCTTGGGTATCTTCCAACTTTTGTTTTTTGTTTTTTTAAGTGAAATAAAAGCAAGTAGTGATATTTTGTAGAACAAGAAAGCTGAAACTGGCAGCCATATCTTTTACTTCAAAGGAAGGGTGAAGAGAACTGATAGAAACTGGCAAATAAGTGGCAAAATCTCATTTCTCAGTCTATTCTGAAGAAAATGAATGGTCACTGTATTTCAAGTAACGATATCTGCCGAGTTCATTTCAGAACAGTGTCAAATGAACTAGTGATAATACATCCCTTTTTTCTTCTCAAATAAAGGATGTCTGCATCTTGTAAGCATGGATAGAAATTGAGGGGATGACAGGCAAAAAAGGAAGCTCATGGAATATATTGCTTATGGACAAGGTAAAGCCTAAGAGACAAATTTTTGTAGTAGAGGATAACCAGTAACCAGAGAAATCTCTCTGATTTCAATAGATTACCTGCTTTGGCCTCCATGATCATGAGTGTTAGAACATTACAGATTTTGCACACAAGAAAGTTGTAGCATGATAAAGCTGACTTATATGATGTTCTGTGAAAGTGTTAGTTTTACTCATGAGTTGACGACAAGATGAAGACTATATTGTATATAAGTTTAGGATGCTCAGGACATAGCTGTAATGTGAGAAACTACATATTTGGCCAAAGACTAAAGCATGTATTGTGGCTTAAACTTTTGTGGTAAGAGCAAGTTTAGTGTGATGATTAAAAAATTAGGAAACTGTAAGTTCTAGTCCTACTTTGTCGTGAAACTATCTAGGTGACCTTGGGCCAGTTATCACTCTCATCCCTAAAAAGAGGCAATGGCAAAATACTTCTGAAAAATTGTGAAGAAAATTTCAGGGACTTGTCTAGGCAGTCAACATTGATTAGAAGACACACAAAAAGAAAGGTTTGTGAACTACAGCAACAATATTCTGAGTACAACATCTCAACACATAATGCCATTAGTTGTGTGGTATTTTCAGGATCTGGGATATAGGACTTGGGTTCATAGCAAAAGTTTGTTGGCTATCAATTTCCTTCCAGATTAACTCCCACAAAATCAGAATTAGCATATTTCATTTCAGTAGAACATATCTGTAGCTCAGGGTTAAACAATGGAATCTTTGGTGCTTTCTAAGTTTGGTTGTTTGCAAATGTTTTGTTATCCAACTATGTAACATCATCAGTGTGAGTAAGAGTAAAGTGTGTTCCCTTTTTAGATATAGTGAATACTTTATATACTACAGGGGAAAAACCTACACTTCCTTGCACTGATGATGCTACCTAGTTGGGTAATGAAACATCTGCAAACGAACACCCAAGCTCAAAGACCACAAAGGACTCCATATTTAATATCAACTGATGTTAACAGATTCATATGAACAGGGAACCAGTGTAGTCTAATAGCCAAAGTGTTGTACCAAAATTTTCCATTTAGTACAGCACTCATTTCTCCTGAAAAGTAATAACTGCATGAATATTAGGGAAGGGAATGTGCATCAAATCATCTTTGGCAAAACATGCATCTATCTATTTGCTTATGTATCTTTGGGGGGGGAAGCAAGGAGACTGCTATTTTCATCCATGTACCATTGGAATCGTTATATGAATGAGACACATAATCCCACTAAATTATAGCTTGCATAATGAGTGAAATGGCATCATAGCCCCAGGTAGCAATCAGCTGCATGCTGATAACTCAGAGGTTATGATGAGGGCAAATTTAAATGAATCATAAGTAAAAGTTTTTGGAAGACTGTTGAAAATTGTTGATAGTAGAAGAAAATGGTCTAGTCTCTTAGAAAAAGTGTGATGAAGAAAAATATGAATTGCTTCAACCCTTTCTCTTTTTGGTTAACTGATCAATATTTTTATGTAGGTTATCAGGTCTTCTCCCTTTGCTTCCATTCATTGATATTTCCAGAAAAAAAAACCTGTGAAATGCAGATGCCAAGAATAATTGTAAATTTCTCCCTTCTTTTTCTTTTCAGCATTTTGCCTTATGAAAGTTTTTATCCTGATTTTAACCTTATTGAATGAAGCTCCTTTTATTATTGGATGAGAAAACTGAAAGTGGATATTGCCAATTCTTAAACCATGATTTTTCCATACTGGAAAGATGTACCCTGTCTAAAATGATTCAGAAGTATGTAGGATTTTGTGTAAGCACAGCGCCTCTCTATTATTCAACAAAGCAGCCCATCTTTTTTTCAGGCTTCCACACAATTTAGTGAATAAGCTAGAGGATTAATTAATTCTGACCTCCTTAATAATTCAAAAATACTGGGCCAATTTTCATCAAAATTTGCAAAGACTGAATCCCTTCTACATCTCTGTGTTCTAAAAAAAAAAGGAATACTTAACAAAAGATTGGTTAGCAGCAATTTAAAAAGAGTCTGAGATAATATTTACAAGTTCTTACAGTACAATTTGAATGAAAATAATCAGTGTGGGAAGGGAAAGGATCATTGGAAAACACATTGAATCTACAGAATTTATTTTCCTGGTTCAAGAAAGAAACAAACAGAATCAATATAAAGGCCAGACATAGCTCAAATTCCAGCTTTGCACTTACAGAAATTTTGATGAAAGATGGTCCATTCTCTTTATTAAAAAGGTGTGTTTTCAATTATCATGGAGCTGGGATGTCAGATTGGATAGAAGAGATGATAATGTATGAATACACTGACACCAACTAAGAAAAAAGATATAGTCCTCTTTTTACAGCTCAGAAGAAAATCTTCTTTGGTTGTATGATTTTCATAACTCCATTTAAACATTACAGTTCAGTACCATCTCTTTGATAGAGGCAACTTTGCACATTATTTTGACCTTGGTACGGCATGTTCTAATCATATCACATCTCTGCAGTTGAACAAACAGAAGTCTGCGCTTCTCTTCAAAAGCCCCACTTCCCTTCTTCCCAGGATCTTCCCTTCCATTACTGCAATCAGGCTTTTAAAAGCAAGAGGATATTTTCAGAGGAGTTATTGGGATTGAAAAGGGCTCGAGCACTCTTTTCAAACTCTGAGAGCTCCTATTGCTGAAGATCTTCCCTTAATACTGCAATTTAATTTTAAGAAGTTTCCCATTTAAATTAGTTCAGTGGTAGAGATCTAGGGAGAGAAAGCAAATAGGGATGACAGGTGCAAGCGTGTATGAATATGAATATGGAGGGGGAGGGGACTTTGGATAAGGACACCAGAAGTCACATGCTATAATGAAATGTCCTCTTGGAGTTCTTGGTCCTAGAGCCAATGTATTATTTCTCACCCTTAGATATATACAAGGTTGAACAGAGAAATCATCTGATCTAGCTTAAGGCAGCATGCTATGAGCCTTCCTGTCACATACTGTATATCTGTGCCTTTCAAAAATTCCATAGATAACTAGTTTCCCAATGAAAAAGCCAACGAAAAAGCATGCAATCTAGAAAAGAAAGCCCTACTGCTAGTACATAATAAAACAAAGCAATAAAATATCCACAATAGCAGTGACCTTTGTACTATTATACAAAGCATTCAAAACAAGGCAGCTGGAACTGGAAAATCCCAAGGACAGTTTAAAATCTAGTATTGCTTTACTTTTTTAAAAAAGAAAAAATACTATTTCTTTTTTAAAGGGAAAAAATTACTTCCCTTGATAAAGAATCTATGGGTATATTGTGCCATGAGAGTTTAAACTGATTTAAATTGATTTTGTAAATATTTTATTTCTCTTATTTATATTCTGAGTCCTGTTACATTTTTATGCATTAACATAATGGTGAAGTTGCAAGAAAGGTAAATCCAAGATTTCATGTTTGGAATCCACTCTTTCTACTCATCATATCTTTAACAGAACAAGGTTTTTTTTTTAGGATGATGATGATGACGACAATGACAGAGAAACAGAAAAAAAAGGAAACAAGAATTCAGTCATCTAACTCTGCTGAAAGTAATATGAAAATCTGCAATAATTTAAATGATTTGGGATCTTATAAGAACATTTCTCCCTTTCTGCAACTAAATGAAAGTGAGCCAACATCTTCAACTGGGCTTAAGCGGGAAGTAGTTGCCATAGCTACTATAGAGGTAGTCTAAATGTAGTACAGTATATAAAATAATCAGCTGAAATGACTGTGTACAATACTGATGACAGCTGAGGGAACATAAGTTAAAAATACTTGGTAAACAGAAAACCCCGCCAAGTAAAAATAAAATGCTCTTATAAGCCCCCAAATCATTTTTGCCATTTTTGCTCTTACAGCAAGACTTCGTTGCAAAGCTTGGAAGAGATTAAAGCAACCAGCAACACATTTGCACAAAGTAGTTTGCAGTTCAGGGCCAAGTAATACAATCAAAATGCATCAGCGAATGAATAATGTCCTCATATGAAAATTAAATGAATTGCTTGTCCTGAGACAGAGGCACAAGAAATCTACTCCTCACTCCCACCCCTGTAAGAAAAAGTGCAGTGATTGCTAAAAAGGATAGGATCAGACAGAACCTCACCAGCCAGCTTAAGGCGGATAATAAAGGCCCGTCTGTCATTTCAGGGCAGATGTACCCTTTCCAGCTTTCATGATTGTTACACTATCCGAGACCTTTAACAAAAGTCCATCAGGAATAGATATTAGCCTTTTCTTGCTATAAATCAGCCTTTGCCTTTGGTTCCCTGCTTTAGATCCAAATTCTACTTTTAAATATATGATAAGAGGGCTTGATACAAAAGGATTGGTATTATCATCAACACTATCAGTGGTAAGGCTATTAAGGAGAATATTGGGAAATATTATAAACCCAATTCTTCCTAGCATGGAAGGTGAAGGGCATAATTAAAAATTGAAAGGTTCCCTTCATGCCATACCAGATTGTTATTGGAAATGGGTGAATCAAAAAAGGAACTGGATTCCAGGAACTTCTGCCTGTCAACTGAGAAACACTGGAGAATGGGTGAAGCCAGATGACCAGAGAAGAGAAAATAACTTTCTTCAGAAAGAAGTAAAACAAAAATCCAGACAATTACAAACCAGACAGTGCAATATCCAGGAAAATCTCAGAGTAGATTATAAAGAAATTAACCTGTAAGCAAATTGAGAGTAATAGAAGAATTATCAGATGATGGTGAGAAGTGTTAAGAACAAATCCACAAGAATTTGTCACTCTGAATTTTTCTTTTCTTTTTTGATCAGATAACTTATTTAGCAGATTTTGGGAGTACTATGGATATAATTTGTCTTGATTTTAGTTAAGCCTTGGGCAAAATACCATCTGAGATCCTGGTACAAATGAGCTCTGTTGTATGGTTGATAGTTGGTCCATAGAGGACTTGAAAAATATATTCAAAGAGTATGCATTGAGTAGGATGCCACGGGGTTTAATTAAACTTTTAATTAAGGATTGAATGAAAAGGTGGATGGAATGCTTATCAAAGTTTCTGATGCCATAACATTGGGTATAATAACTAAGGCTTCAGAAGTTTGAAACAACTTTTCAAATGATCTTGAAAAGTATGAAATATAATCAGAATTAATAAAGACAAATGCAATCTTCCTTACTTAGGAAAAAATATGTCTAGGTACTGGGAGTCTAGGGCAGTGTGGTGGCTCAGTGATTAAGAGGCTGTGCTTGTCAACTGGAAAGCCGGCAGCCCAGGTTCGAGACCCGAGCTCCATGTGACTGGGTGAGTTCCCTTCCTCGCACCAGCTCCTGCCAAACTAGTAGTCAAAAGCATACAGATGCAAGTAGATAAATAGGCACCACTTCTGTTGGATGGTAACAGTGCTCCATGATGTTATGCTGGTCACATGACTGCAAAAATGTCTTCAGACAGCACTGGCTCAAAGGCCTTGAAACAGAGATGAGCACCACCATTTATAGTCAGCAAAAACTAGCAGAGTAAAATCTACAGGGACTCCTTTACCTGCCAAGAGTCTGGCTTTTTCAAGAACGTGGAGCAGAGTTACAGAGTAATTTCTGCTCCAGAACTCCTGACTTTGGTTCAGTCCTGACAAGACTGTTTGGTTCTTGTTGTTTGGCTTCCCCTCAGTCAGGGACTTTTCCACCATTGATCTTAGAGGGGATTGAATTTCACTATTCAAAACTGTGGGGGCCTTAGTGCTCTCTTGAGTTTTGTTGTTTTCTTGTAAATGTTGCATTACCAATGTTTGCTAGCACTGATGATGTTAACCTACTTTGGTAATGAAACATCTACAAGAAAACTACCAAGCTCAGAAAGCACTATGGACCCCACAGTTCAACCATGAGCTACAAATATTCTCTTCTGTTGCTAATCAAGATTGATACACAACTTGGGGGGGGAGTCTCCTGACTTGCAGCTCCTGTTCAATTTGTAGGTTGCAACTGTAGCCAGGAGAGACTTTACAGCCAGAAGGACCTCACAGCTGAGGCCATTCACAACTGAGGAACTACAATGTGCTTTACATGGGGCTGCTCTTGAATGCCACCCAGAAGTTACAGGTCTTTAACCTGTATTTTTTAACAACGTGGTTAAAAATGTTGCAGTGCAAGTAATAATTGGTCCTTTGTGTTATTGCCATGTGTCACCACTTCTTCACAAGCAGCATCGGCCACCAGCTGGTTTCTGGGTACAATTCAAAGTGCTTGTTACCTGTAAAGCCCTTTGTAGCATAAGACCTGGTTATCTGAGGGCTATTTTCAATAACCTTTACCTGTCTACATTCAGGTAAAGAATTGATTTTGAGGGACTAAGGAAGTGTGCTTTTTCTGTCACTGCCCCCAACCTCTGGAACAGAATCCTCCCAGAGATACATATGGTAGCCATTCTCCTGAGGTTCTGGGAGTCCTTTAAGACCTAGCTCTATTCTCAGGCCTGAATGCAATGTGTTTGGGGAGCCATGGCATATTTTTATTGTTATAGTTGCTTTTAGTCTAAGCTTCCATGTTTTATCCCACAGGAGCTTTTTCCAAAAAGCAACTGGACTTTCTTTCTTGGACTTTTACTTTTCAAGAAAGCCCAGCTGCCTTTTACAAGAAGCACTTTTAGGACAACCATGACCCGGATGATTGAGAATCACCATAAACATACTTCCATGTCTTGTTTTATTAAAATATTTGTTTTAATATTACACTTGACACCCAGAGTCTTCTGTAGGAGATGGCCATTTATAACTTTCTAACTTTGTGATTGAACTTGCTGCCTGAAATTGATGAGACTGAAATCTAACAACATCAGATAAGTCGCAGGTTCCTACCCTGATATCAAGCTGGATTCAGAAAAGGATGGCAGAGAAGGTTATGCTTAGAGTTACATACTACATTTCTGTGGAATTCCATTAAATCACATTTTATACTTTTGAAGCAGGAGCTGCCTTTCTGTTTGCTTATTGGCCAGAAACAGTACTGATAAGAAGCATGACAGATTCACAAGTTACTTTGCTGGCACAGAACATATTTATCATATTTTAATGGAACAAGCCGTCTTTAGAGATACAGAACAGCAAAACAGAAAAATAATTTCAGAGAAATTATTCAGAGATTGGAAAAATAAAAGTAACATAAAACATTAAATGTTTATGAATATGCCTGCTACCTCATGTGCTACCTCTATACAACTTTCTATAAATTTGCATAGAATTTTGCATGGAAATTAGAGTATTAGTAAACGGACCAAATCAAGCTACAGACTATGTAAATTTTGTTCAATTGTTCATATAGGTTTTTATATAGATAGCACTTTTAGAAAGTCCAGTTGTAGTAAGTTAATTTAGAATATTTTTTCCATGTTACTTATGCCATAGACATGAAGTTGTTACTAGTTATAAAGAATATACCTGAAGGGGGGACACCTCAAAAAGAACCAAGCTGCTGCAAATCAATATTATGTAATCTAATAGATTTCTGGTAGAAGTGAGTATCATTAATGAGTAAATTCATTTTCCAAACACTTTTGCATATGCTTATGCTTAAAATATGCTTTAAAATATATGACAAATTATTATATGTTTAAGCACTTGGTTTACTTGTATCTTCCTATTATCAAAACTCCACTTTTAATAGTTCAGTCCTAGGCAGAAAGTAAGTTTGAATTGTAGCTTATACAATTCAAAATATATATGAAAAATTTGCATATTTCTCATCATCTTTATATATGAATTGTCACGCCCTACCAGGCGTGCCATCCGCGAGCGGGGTGTGGGAGCCCGCCCGGGGAGGCCAGCCGCCGCCGCCAACCCGTCCGGGGGAGCCGGCCACCCAGCCCGCCCGGGGAGGCCAGCCGCCGCCGCCAAACCGTCCGGGG
>NW_015386477.1:657996-660299 GCF_001527695.2 Protobothrops mucrosquamatus
AAGGGAAATTTAATAAGGACGGGGCGGATGCTGGCTTGTGGCTGGGGGCGGGATGAAGGGGCGTGGTACCTCTATTTACAGCACTGGGAGAAAGCCACTCCCAGTGCTGACTTTGTTTCAGAGTGAATAAACTGCTCCTGAAAGCACATCGTACCTGCGTCTTGGGTTATTCCCAGTCGTCAACGGACGGTCGTGACATGAATATGATGAGAGATATGTAAAGTTTTCATGTAGCCACGCTTAGGGCTGAACTATTAAAAGTGGAGTTTTGATAATAGGAAGATACAAGTAAATTAAAGTCTGGTGGATATTAGAGAGTTGCCTTTGTAAAATGAAAGCACATCTGTTTTTCTTACTGATATTTTAGCTTTTAGAAAAATTATCTATCTGTGTTTCTCAACTTTGCTTCTACACATATTGTCCAGTACTGTCTTCTATCCCATTAGCAACCTTTCCACAAACTAAAAGCTGTCAAAAAGTGTCCAACATAATTAGGCACATGTGGGATGGAATTTATTAAAACTTCATTTGAAAGTGATTAGAAATTATTGTGCCTGTTAATGCTTTTAAGATGGGTGACATGAAAATTTTCAAAGAAGCATTTACATTTCTTTACGATTTTTTTTCCTTCAAAATATCCCCCCATCCCATTGTACATGAGAAAAATGCACATTTATGTCCCTTAACATGTCCTTTTTCTGATCTTCTGTCCCACAGAACTGTAGGGGACAAGAGAGAAGATAGCCACCAACTCAAGCCTGCAGACAGAGTTAAGCAAGCCAAGAGTTGCTGCACTTTCTATGAGATAAACTATCCTACCAGAAAAATTAAGATTCAGATATCCAAGAAACCTATTCGCAGATTTTATACAATGGAGTTCATTATGAGGTGATATGAATGTTATCTGCAACAACCACAAACTCTAAAAGCCACCATAGATATTTCCTAGCAGCCAGTCTTCCCAACTCAGGACTGTTTACACTCTGCCTCACCCCCACAATTCAGCTCTTTTCCTTCACTGAACAATAGTAGCAATGTTCAAAATTCAAAGACAAAGAATGGATCTATAGAATCTTAAGATGTTGCAGAGAGAGTTCTGTTTCAGCCTCTAGTCTTGATCTGAGCCCTTGGTCAAGACAGGCAATTGAGTTCTTCCTTTTCATCTTTCAACAAAACTGAGAGTGGATGTGATAACAGGTCTCTTAAAGAACATGAAAAAAATTGAACATTCTCAGAGATTTCCCTGTTTTATTATAAAGAAAAAAGTAGGTTCAGTAAGAACACAGCACACATATTTCATGTCTCCTAGCAGAACATATCCTAGCTAAGATTCATGTTAGCCAATTTAAAACTTCCTCAGGAAATTATAAACTGTCATGTGTTTGTTGTTTTTATATGTATTATCTGCTTTTTCTCCTGAATCTCCAGACTGATGAGTAGGGGGAAATTACTGCCTTCATTTTATTCCTACAACTATAATTTGTCCAGATAGATTGGACTATGCAATATGATTGTGTACCTGGCTCCCCGCTACGTATCAGCAGCCCTACCCGAGCTTCTTAGTGTGATAGCCGAGATGGCGATTGAGACCCCCAGACTGTTAGTCATGGGGGATTTCAATCTGCCACCGGTAGGTGAAACATCTGAGGTGGCTCGGGAGTTCATGGCCTCCATGACGGCCATGGACCTGACCCAATTAGTTGGTGACCCTACCCACACCGGAGGGCACACACTGGACTTAGTTTTTGCCTCCAGCCAGTGGTTGAGTGATCATGGTTTAGGGGAAATAGTCGTTGAGCCCCTGTCATGGTCAGATCACTCTCTCCTTCGGCTGGCCTTTCCAACCGCTACACCCCACCGCGGGGAGGCAGAACCGGAAGTGACAAAATGGTTCCGCCCCAGGCGCCTGATGGACCCCGAGAGGTTCCAGACGGAGCTTGGGCCAATACCTGAGACCCTGACCCGCGGCTCGACTGAGGACCTGGTGGCCACCTGGAATAGTGCGGCCACGGGGGCCCTGGACCGGGTCGTGCCTTTGCGGCCTCTCACCCGATGCCGGACTACCTTGGCTCCTTGGTTTTCCGAGGAGCTGAGGGTGATGAAGCGTCGGAAGAGATGCCTAGAGGGTGTTTGGAGGACCACCCGCTCCGAATCTGACCGGACACTGGTAAAGTCCCATTTAAGGACTTACCTAGTGGCGATAAGAGCGGCAAAACGAAACTATTTCTCCGCTCTTATCGCGTCTGCAGGTAACCGACCTGCCGCCCTGTTTAGGGTGTCCCGCTCCCTCCTTCATCAGAGGG
>NW_015386477.1:661599-702344 GCF_001527695.2 Protobothrops mucrosquamatus
CCGCCTCCTACCAAACACCTCCCTTCGACCAGTCCGCTCCCACAGAGAGGGCCTCCTTAGGGTGCCGTCGGCCAGACAATGCTGGCTGGCGACCCCCAGGGGGAGAGCCTTCTCTGTGGCAGCTCCTGCCCTCTGGAATGACCTACCCCCCGACCTACGTACAGTTGCGGACCTGCGCCTTTTTCGCCGAGCCCTGAAGACCCATCTATTCCGTGCGGCCGGCCTGGTGTAGTTTGATTATGTTTTAGTGGGGGTTTTTGTATGGGTGTGTTTTTAGAACAGGCCCGTTATTTAATTTGATTTTAGAACTGCCTATATTTATCATGGTTTTTATTATCGCCTGTTCACCGCCCTGAGTCCCGTAAGGGAGATAGGGCGGTATATAAATTCAATAAATAAAATAATAATAAATAATAAATAAATAAAATGTCTAGCCCAAATTCAATGACTATATTCCATGGAAAATGAAGTGTGTCTGAACTCGTACACACCTGCTTAACTTCTAGACTACTCTGGCTTAAGCATGTTGATCCATTTAAACACCATTCTAATTTGGTTTCCTAATTTCACTAACATGCTTGGGTTTTGGTGCATTGCTAAAACTAAAAAAAAAAAAAAAGATTGATGGAGATTTATATGACCTCTCAACTCACTCTCAGGGACTCTGGACAGCTTATACAGATAAGACCCCCCAATAAACTCCCACCCACCCTCCAACATTTAGACAAACAACTGATAGGCTCCATAAGATCCTGGGAAACCCATTTCATCAAAGCCTTTTGAAAAAATATCAAGGTCGGGGCAAGCCTTATCTTTGTAGGGCTGATGATCCACAGAGAGGGAGCCATCACTGAATAGGCCCTTCTTTTGGGCCACTAACTGGATCTCCTTAATGGAGGGGGCAGTAACATACACAGATCTAAACCACAGGTGGTTACCCTATCACTTCTAGGATCCTGTTCTCTTCCTCAAGAGCAAATATTTCCAGATAACCAGGCAAGAACCTGCTCCAGGCACCTCCACTAGACTAATAGTCACTCTGCAATCTAACTGGGAATTAATCTGAGTGACTTTGTCTTCCAGAAAATCAGCAAATGACTCAGTGTGCCCCTGCAGATAGATTTCTATATGCTCCTTCCCAAGAAGGAAACAGTTCACCTTAAAGAAGGTTGCTGGGCAATTATCTGCAGTTGCAATTAATGCTAAGAAGTATTTACATTTCACAACCCACATAACCACAAGGTTGGCCTTATTAGCAATTCTTACTTGTGTTTGGTTGAATTTGTTCTTTGTCTTCTGCCAGTAGTGTTCTACAGGTCTCTTAATCCATTTCATCCCTCTCGATTCCTCCATATACCATGGGGGGAAGCAGTGGTGGGATTCAAATATGTGAACAACTGGTTCTCTGTGTGGATGCCACTTCTGGAAGTCCATTCTGGGCCTGGGCAACAAAAAATTAGCTACAGGTTCTGCCAAAGTGGTGCAAACTGGCTGAATCCCACCACTGGTGGAAGGGTGATGAGGTGAACCAGTTGGGAGAGGCTGCATGAGTGCAATCTTGTCCAAAGCCCAGTCACCTTCCTATTCCAATTGGCAATTAGGGACTCAACAGGCCTATGCAACAGATCTTAGTTATAATCCCCAGCTCCTTCTGAAAACCAACTGGGTCCATCAGTCACTGGGGGCAGACTGATCTAATAGGTCCTGCCTCCCTGCAGAGGAGTATGACTCTAGAGAAATTCATAACCACCAAAGCATAATCTGATCATGACAAGGGGAACAAGAATAGGTCCAGCAATTCTAGATCGCATAGGCACCACTATGTAACCATGCTAGTACTTCCTACTTTAGTGCACTTCGGTCCTACTTCATTGGCTCTTTGCCATCTGAGCTCATTATTAGAGAAAATCACCTTCAGAATCACTTTCAGAAATGAACTACAGTTTCTGCACTAGGATTAATTTAGTTCTACATATTAAATACTTCATTACAATTAATCTTTTTGGTGTCAAGAAAAATACGATTGCATAATGAGAAACAAACTCTTTAGAAATGTTCAGAATCATCGATGTGCTTTCAAAAAGAATAAAATGTAGATCATTTTTGTTTTAAAACAGGAAATGCTTCAAAACTTGGGGAGAGTGATAAAAAGTTTAAAAGAATACCAATTATTCTTTCAGCCAGAGGCATTTTCTTCTTATCCTACCTTAAAATGTAATTGTGAGTTTCAGACACTACAATCCATTACTGCAAAACTACAAAGACTAATACAACTCCACGCCTGATCTAAGAGATCCTAAAACATCAAATCTCATTAAGTTTTTAAAAAATAAGGTACAATAACCTAACTGTATTTGTGTAAAACTAAGCTCATGCACTTCACTGTGATTTAGTTCAAAATAAGATACCATATTTTGAACCACAATCTGGCCAAACTAGGTTAACCTAGTTAATGTTTTTAACCCATCCCATATGGTTACTTCAGGCCTCAGCGTTTCAATGCAAAGAAAATACATGGGGAAAAGGGATCCTATTGACCTCCATCCTTTCTTCAGACAGGTTTTAGATTCAATTCTGGCACTGTTTAGACCAGTGATAGCGAACCTTTTAGAGACCAAGTGCCCAAAAAACCGCCCTTCCCCGCCCGCCCATTTCTGTTGGGTGATTTTGTTCTTCCTGGGAGAATCTAACTGTGAGGAAGAAGAGAATTTGAGACACTTCTGATTATAGCTGACATATTCCAGGATAGAGGAAGGGAAATCCAATGTGCCCAGACCTCAGAAGCATTCAATAATCAGACAATGTAGATCATAGAAATTATTTTATCTTGGAAATTCCTTACAAAGAAACTTGGATCTTCACACAATTCCTTATAATATAATTTCCCTGACACACAATCTCCACGTTGCATGGGTCTTCACATTATTATTTTACTTCTTCATACCCACTTGTGTTTTTCTTGGTGTAATAAATTAATAATTTAATATCTGCTTTAAACACACATTTTCAGTGTCACGTGTCTTGACATTTTAATATGCCTCAGAAGATCAAGATCTCTTCACAATGACTACCAAAAATTAAAACTGACTGAAACTTTTCTCTTTATCTTTGTCTGCCTCTGTCCCTGTCTCTCTTTCAGAAAAGAAATTTTACTTATTTTGTTTTATTTCTTTATCTCTGGCTAGGGGCAAAAAAATTAGGTGGTGGCAGCAAACATTAATGGAAGGTTATATATGGGTGTGTTTTTAAAAAATGAAATAGTGAAATACCACCTATAGATTAGATTTACATACACATTTGCATGTGCACACACACGCACACTGGTATGTATGTTATGGGCACAGTCCTCATCATAGGCTTTGAAATTTCAGAACTGATGCAGAAAGGAGAAGGAAAAACAATTATTCAAAGAGTATTTCTCTTTTCTTTGCGAGAGTAAACAGCATAAAATGGTTGTTGTGGAGAAAATGGGAGGAGGAAGGAATATTAGGTTTGTTTGCCATCTTGAGTTAATTATAAAAATAATAATTTTATTATTATTACTATTGTACCTTACTTTATTATTATTTATTTATTGTACTAAATAAGATTTTAAAAGCTAAATAAATAATACTAACAATACTGCATTACAATAAGTCTTGAGATTTTAAGTGATGCCTCAAAGTTCAAGAATCACCTCAATTCAAAAAAAATGTTGATCATCTCTCCCAGTGACCATAAAGTCTAGAAAAGCCATTTTAAGCTCAACCAGGAAAACGTTTAGAAAATAATAAAATGAAGTTGAGCACTATGAGCCAGCAGTGTGCAGCAGCAGCCAAAAAAGTTAATACAATCCTGGGTTGTATAAATAGAGGCATAGAATCAAGATCATGTGAGGTATTAGTACCGCTTTATAAAACCCTAGTAAGACCATACCTGGAATACTGCAGCCAATTTTGGTCACCATATCACAAAGAAGATGTTGAGAGTTTGGAAAAAATTCAGAGAAGAGCAACTAAAATGATCAAAGGCCTGGAGACTAAAACATACCAAGAACGGCTACAGGATTTGGGCTTGACTAGTCTAAAGAACAGAAGAAATAGGGAAGACATGATAGCAGTGTTCCAGTATCTGAGGGGCTGCCACAAAGCAGAGGGGGTCAGGTTGATCACCAAAGCACCAGAGGGAAGGACGAGATACAATGGTTGGAAACTGATCAAAGAGAAAAGCAACCTGGAATTAAGGAGAAACTTCCTGACAGTGAGAACAATTAACCAGTGGAATAGCTTGCCCCCAGAAATCATGGGCACTCCATCACTGGAGATTTTTAAAAAGAGGTTAGATAGTCACTTGTCTGAGATGGTATAGGTTCTCCTGCTTGAGCAGGGGGCTGAACTAGAAGACCTCCAAGATCCCTTGCAGCTCTATTCTATTCTATTCTATTCTATTCTATTCTATTCTATTCTATTCTATTATATTATATTATATTATATTATATTATATTATATTATATTATATTATATTATATTCTAATTTTAACCCTGATTAGCAAATTGCTAACTGCAGTATTGCAGAGACAACAATAAGAACTAGCACCGTTTACATTTTGTAACCATACAAAACCATTTTTGTCTTTGTAATCTGAATCGGAAATAATGGATACCTTGGGCATGTTTTTTCCTCTACTTTAAAAGTTGTTTTGCTATTACAGCAGTAAGTAAAGAGCATCAAACATAAGAAGCTCTTATGTAATATAATGACCATAGCTGCTCACATGAATAAAATGGGCTGATTTAATACCAGAAATTGTCCCTTCAAACTGCAAAACCTCACAGAGTCAGCCAAGCCAAAGGCAACCATCTGTCAAAGACCTGTAAGAATAAAGAAATGATTGTTTCTGAAGCCAAGGCAGTCCCAAGTTCTCTCAAGCAGCAAAGAACCATATTTTGTTTTAATTGAGTAAGCAGGATATATAGCAGTTATTGTAAGAATGGTAATTAAGTTCAAGAAGAGCTTTTCCTGATTAATGACAACATGACAGCATTACACAGGAGAGAGAAATCCCCATTCAAGCACGGCACACAGTTTTCAGTAGGAAGAGCATACATTGCCAGGTATTCGTGTAGTCTTTCAAGATTCAGATAGGTGTTGCATTTTTATTTGCTTCCCTGGAAAGGACTGAGGCCCTTTGTTCTTAGGTTCTCTAAGAGCAGCCTGGAATTCAGCAGCTATAACTGCACTTTAGTCACAAAGTGACTGTGCCCTTCAAAAAAGAGCTAAGCACAATAAAGCTGTCAGATTTCAGCATGGTTCTGGTTTAACTGCAGCACTTGGAGCAAGATAGAAGCAGAAGAATCACCATATTTCAGCATCTATGCAACATGCATTTGCATTTGTTTATTTGTTTGTCTGTTTAAATATCTATGTCGCTGGACTCCTAACCACTCTGGATGGTTTCTTTTGCTGGCTCTGCTTTGGCCAATGTAAGATGTCCATAGTGTTGAGGTATAGGAAAGACAGTTATACCTGCTGTCTTATCAAACTTAATTTCTGGAGACTAAGTTTCCTCCTCCTCCTCCTCCTCCTCCTCCTCCTCCTCCCACATTGAAAATGAGGTACAGCTTGCCTCTGGGATTGTCTCTCCTTTGGAGGTATGTTACTGAGACTTCCCATCACCACTTCCTAGAGTGACTCTTTTATGATAGCTCTTCAAGATAATCTGTCAAGATCTCAAAATCACTTATAACTTTTAACTACTGTACACATAAATTATTCTATTCAAAACTTCCATATATTGGCAATAGCAATAGCACTTAGACTTACAGCCCTCTTTGTATCATTCCAATTTTAGTATATGTACTGCCAAAGCGAGCACAACTTACAGCCCTCTTTAAGCAGTTTACAGAGTCAGCACATTGCCCCCAACTATCTGAGTCCTCATTTTACTAACCTCGGAAGGATGGAAGGCTGAGTCAGCTTTGAGCCGCTCAGAATAGAACTCTTGATAGTAATCAAAATTAGCCTGCAATACTGCATTCTAACCACTGTGCCACCATGGCCTTATTATTATTAACCCCTTTGTCCTCTACCCCTTGGGGTATTACTAATAGAATGTCCTTCTATCCCATTTTTATCTTTACAAAACTGTTATGAGGTAGGGTATAGTCATTGGCTAACCATTATCTAATAATCTGAACAGTTTAATGGGTATTTGAACCTGTATTTGAACCAGTTCAAATGGGTATTTGAACCTAGTCTTAATTTACCACTACTGTGTGCCATACTGAGTCTCCTGTGATTTTATATCCATGAGATTTTCTATTTTGTACATATTCAATGATTTTTTGTTGAACATTCTTGAATAATTTCTACCTTCTAGTTTATTTAAAATGCATCTCGTTACAGATTGTCTTTTAATTTTCTTCATGATCATTTGATTCTGAATTCTAGAACCTAGAAATTTATGCACACACTTAATGTGTGATATTCCTGAACAAAGACACAGAAATATAGATTGTTATTCTCACTTGTACAAGTTTTGCAATATAGCTTTTCATTTCAAAAGATGCTTACAAAAAGTGAAAATATATATGCATCATATTAGAGAAAACTATGATTGGAACTAGTTGCAGAATAAACAAACATTAAAATATGTGTAACAAAATAAATATACATGAAAGCTTCAATTTTGGGGGAGAATTAATCCAATGTGAACATAGGAAAAAATGAGTTTAAAACTGGAAGAATTCATAGATTTATTTCTCTTTGTCTATTTCTTAAGAATTTGAATCATTTTTATTTCATTTTTAAAGAAATGCTGCTTTTTATCCATAGCAGTCTTCTTAGTACAAAAGGAGGAGAATTATTCATACATATTTGATTGAATCTTAAATAGGGCTGTAGCATCTCTAGTCTTCTGTAGAACATAAGGCTCCAGGTCAGAAGTTAATCCAAGCTTGAAGATGTTGTAAGGCAGAATTTATTGGCAGATATATGGCATTTCAGTGAAGTAAATATATCTTTAAAGGGCCCTGTCCAGTTCCTAAATAAGCAATAACAATTTTATTTCAGAATACCTTACCTTTTAGTATCAGTACCTGCTCAGTAACTGTACAAAATGCAGTGCCAGAAGAAAAGGCTAGATAAATTTTAGCTACCCAGGCAGTTCTATGATGTCTTTCTTACAGTTTATCAGAGCTCATCAGGCAACACTAATTCAAAAACGTGGTGCTACGGTTATATTTCATCTATATGATTTTTGTTCTGTCAAGTTATTGAGCTGCTACAGTATTGAGCAGCAGTAGAATCAGCCATAGCAATAAATTGTTCATTTACAAAGGGACTTTCCAAATTGGCTTTCCAAATTCTCCATCTATAAATAGGAACATTAATAAAATGATCAAATTTTTGGCTGAATGCAGTGTTGAAAGTGAAGGTATTGTGCAATGTGAAGTTTCTCAGTTACAAGGCACCCCTCTATGTCCTGGAAGGCATTAGGATAATAAATCAGCAGAACTGTTTATAGGTGTGTGATTAGTTAACTCACAAGATGACCAACATTACTCCAACTTCCAAACTTTAGAAGAGAGAAATGTGATAGACCAGGGGTGTCAAACTTGCAACATCATGTGACATGTCGTGACATAGCGCAACTTTTTTGCCATTGCCTGCAATGGGATGGGCGCAGTTTCGCTATGATGCATTCAGTCCACGGGCCAGCAGTTTGACACCCCTGTAGACCCTGAATGTAAAGGTTTGCTCTAGCTTTGAATTCATTGCAAGCCATTTTCAAATTCCAGCAAATCTTTGGACATTGTATAAATAATTTGTCACTATAGTCAGATCTCACCAAAGCTTCTATCCCTCTCCTTACTTATCCAGTGGCATGAACATAAGGAGTTTACATCCTTCTTTTGGGATGTCTAAAATAGCATTGTTTGTTAGTCAAGTGTCTCAATCAATGCCAATCCAATGTCTATTGGATATCTCCCAGCCTAATCACCTTATTTATGATAACTGAAAGTCAATGGAATGTTAGCACTTATCTTGAATCCATTCATTCTTATTTCCATAAACTAAGAGAAGCAAACTATAGGTTAGAGATATATTGTTCCAACTGAAGAATTGGGACTGGCTGAAATGTGAAAACATTTATCTCCTTTTACATAACAGTGTAGTGTGGGTGGAAAACTATTTATGCCACCATGAATATCTTGGAGGGAAAGGTGAAAAAGGGAAAATGAAGTGAACATATAAGTAAGTTCAATTGTCTATTTTGCTGTGACATTGCTGTGCTTTCTTTTATTAGATATCTTGCAGTTCCTTTCAAAAGTAAAACATGGCACCAATATTAAAATAAAGAAAGAGAACTAGAAAGGGAGGGAGGGAGGGAGGGAGGGAGGGAGGGAGGGAGGAAGGAAGGAAGGAAGGAAGGAAGGAAGGAAGGAAGGAAATGACTGAATCAAAAAGTGGAATGAATGAACAGAATTCTAGTGTTTAATTTGATTTGCTACTTTTTACACTGCCCTTTTCCTTTGAAAGGAAAAGTAAATGCAAATATTAAAAGGAAAATTTCAGATCAATATAAAGGTGTGAATTATAACACCAATATTAATGGTAGTTGATTTCTCAGTTGAATAAAAGAAGGGGAACAAGCAATTATTTGTCATCTCTTAGTACTTCAATACCTTTCTTTAATTTTCTAAATATTACTACCATGGACTCAGTTTCCATTTTCTTCTTTAGTTCACAAGTCTTTCCAGCTATCATTGAAGTGCTTTCTCTCTGCAAGTTAAATGCATTTCTCCACTGACTGTGCTAGCCTTTTCAAACAGACGCAGGAAATAACCAGAGCAGTCAGGTCAGCTGGGTGGAAAAGAATGGAATCCATCTCATATTCAGTCAGTCACCAATTACAATCTATCAGCAGGAGACCAGGCTTGAAATGAGTTTCTTCTCAAAAGCAACTCTCTGTTCACTGCTTTCAATGTGTGGATGGCTGAAACCAGTAAATATGCCAGTACTCTTGCTGGTTTCCAAGCTATTTATGAGCTTTTAGAGGGAAGAAAAAAACAAATATCTTTTTGACAATATAGATAGAAGATGTGTGTGTGTGTGTGTGTGTGTGTGTGTGTGTGAGAGAGAGAGAGAGAGAGAGAGAGAGAGAGAGAGAGAGAGAGAGAGAGAGAGAGAGAGAGAGAGAGAGAGAGAGAGAGAGAGAGAGAGAGAGATTTGAGGGAAACTTTTATGCTTTTGGAACATAAGGCTTTATTTGGATAAGATCAGCTAAATCAAGCCTTATTTTCTAAGATGACATGTATATTTTGTTTAAATTCTTCATATTACGGAAAAATTAAGCTTGAGCTATAACCAATCTCTCTGATAAAGCCCAGTTCAAATCTGTCAAGAGTTGTAGTTTTTCTGCAGAAGTGTAGTTTAATATAGATAGTTCTTGACTTACCATCGTTCTTTTAGCGACCATTCAAAGTTTTAACAGTACTGTTATGACTGTTGTGGCATTCCCATGGTCATGTGATCGAAATTTGGAGCCTTGACAACTGGCATGCATTTATGACAGTTGCAGTATCCTGAGGTCATGGGATCACTATTTGTAATTTTTCCAGCTGGCTGCTGACAAGCAAAATCAATTGGGGAAGTCAGATTCACTTAACAACCGCAGGGAATTTCTTAACAACTGCAGCAAAAACAGATTGTAAAATGGGACACAACTCATTGTGGGCTCCATTGTGGTCCTAAGTTGAGGACTATCTGTAATCCAAACTGATAGAGGGAGATATAAAACAGTAATAGAAATCCTTTTCTCTACAACAATCATGAGTAACCCATGGCTCCAATATAATTCCTGAGATCTGTAAAGTTCCTTTACCACAACATGCCCACATGTTGTGTTGTTGAAATCTAATAACAAATTTTAAATTTCAGTAGAGGTTTTTTTTTTAAAGTAAATTAAAATGGCCTCAAAATTGTGTGGTAAGATGTGAAAGCAATGCCCTCTTCCCAATGATCCCCAGCAATGGAGCATAAATTTGGGCTCTAACCCCCTTTGGTAATGTCAATTTTTCACCAAATGCTGTCAATATAGACTGTAAATCTCTAAGAAGAAGATCCAGATCCTCTTCTTGAAGGATTCTAGTATTCCTCTTGATTCAAAACTGAAAGTCCTTATCCATTATCTCCCGTCTTCTATAACTGCTAAAATCCAAGTTATACAAAAAGCTAGAGGGATGAAAGTAGGCATAACAATTATTTCCTATTAAATAATTATTCTTGATATACCTACCTTACATTTAGATATCACGCTTCAAGCAAAGGATTGAAGACTCATATAAGTATATACGATACATGTATGTGTTTGTGCGTGTGTGATATGATTTATGAATAATTATAGCATGTAATATAGCTGCATCTCTTTTTTGTAGCTAAAGCCACTGACCTAAACTAATATTTCAACCATAGGAATTCCAAATAAAATATGGTTTTAGTAATAGAATTGGAGAAGCTAAGGGTTAGAAGCAGTCTTGAAGATCTTCTAATCCAAACCCAGTGCAGAGCAGTAATTCATTTCTAAATTTACTAACATTTTCCTCAAACATTAATTTTTTGAATGATTTTTATTCTGTGAATCTGCACCATTCTGCAATTTGTCTCATAACTGACATGACTGGTAGAACTATAGTGATACAAAAACCGTTGTATCATTCAGCTTTATTTTCTACACTGTATATTGCTTCTCCAGCACACATAAAAATCTGTTCCTCTGGACAGAAAATAATTTTGTGATTGGAGTTAGGGAGAAATTCACCAACTTAAAAATGTTAGCCTAACCTACTTTTATCTTGTCCAATCAACTTTTCTCTTGCATTTCCTTTTATGTGTTAGCTATAAAATGGAATGTAAGCTAAGAATCTGGGTTCCCTCTTTGAATGAGAGGAATCCATTTTATCAGAATATTCTAATAAATTGTAATTAAATGATCTTCCTATCTCGGTCTGTCTCATTGGAAAATTTAGGCATGCCAAGGCACTAGCCTAAAAAAAGCCATATTTGGCCTTCAGCACCCTACATCTTGTACACCTATGAAATTTGAAACAAATAACCAAATAATATATTTTGAAAGTACAGTTTCTAAATGAGCTGGCCCAAGACTAATGGAAACATGAAGAGTAATGGAAGGCTGAACCATATATATGTGATATGTATGTCCTGAGATCCTGAATTGCACACACTTCCAACTCCAAAATATTACTGGATCTCCATGAGTCCATCCAGAAATTACCACCAAATTGTAAACAAAGGGACAGTTCTGATTTTTAAGCTGTGGTTTCATGCATATATGCACTTTTCTTAGTGATTTTTTTTGTCTGAAGTAAGGAGCTTTCACAGCTATCTCTATGAAAGCAACTCTCCCGAACAATCTTTGACAGCTTTCTACCTCACTATAATATAAAGAACTTCTGGTTTGTGCTGTGAAATGGGATGGTTGGATTTCACCTATTATTCTGCCTTTCTCTCTTGCATAATGCAGCATTGCTGGTTAAATCTATTCTGCTTTTCTTTCTTCAATAGGGACTAGTAACAAATGCAAACATCAGAGAAGAATGAAGAAGCCGAGATTCCTTACCCTGCCGAAATTTTCTCTTTACATTCAGTAAAAGCAAAGCAAGGCAACAAGACATGGTCATCAAGGCAAACAACATGATGTCTCCTTTAATCTCTACATCTCCCTAATGCTTCATTGCTTTTCTAATTTGCTTGTGAAATGTGCTAGTTATTCAGCATCTTTACTTTTTTTTAATTAAAGAGACAAGTCATTAGGCAGTCTTTTTGGTTTCAGGATCTCACAAAGCAATAATTAAAGACAATTTTTGCACTCCACATAGTTGAAAAAATTGGCTGCCTTGAATATCTAATCTAAGAAATGTTTGATGAACAAAGATGAAGTGTAGAAGACACATTGCTCACCTAAACATCCTAGCCATGATGATACCAACATAACTAAACAATGCAAAGTGTTATTACAATGTAAGATCTGCCTTCCATCTTTGTGTATGCAACACTTTTTTCTTCAAAGAAGAGGGGTTTATAATGTGTTATTGTGGCATAGTTTTCCATAGCCCCAGGAAAAGTGGGACGGAGAAGACAAAATGTTTATCTAAAGGTCATCTGCCGTATTCATGCCTATACTTCAGTCCTGGTGTTGCTGAATATGGATTTGATCTGTTACAAAAGGTTTTTCCTTCTGGCACCAAGAGCTTCACAGCACAGGCTGATATCTGAGCCAGCCTGGCAAAGATGTCCAGATGTAGCAAGGCTAAAGTGTCATGGGGAAAAAAATCTGGCTTAGATAATAAACCATGCTAGCAAAGTAAGGGAAACAAAAGTTGAAATGCGAAAAAAAATGGGCACCTTATTTGATTCTCTGTGGGTTTGTGAGATATTAATATGTGTTCCAAGTTTTGTGAGCAGAATATTGAGAGACTTCAAAGAAATAGCATCAGTTCTGGAAGGTTTTGTTGATGTCCCAAAATTCCTTGTTAAAAGTACCATAGGTGTTTTCATCTGGAAAATGCAACCTGGAAAAGAGTGAATAGGGAAGCAGGTTACTCACGCTGAAGTTAAATGTATAACTCCCAAAGCAAAATCAGGGACTGATTGTCAAAAGTCTCGTTTAAACTTCAAGGCAAGAACTACTTCCACCCTCATAGATGTTAAGGGATCTGGACTAAAAGACCAGCCTTCTCAATGGTAGCCCTCACGTTATGGAAATACTCTGTCCCTGGAAGTGCAGTTGACCCCTCCCCTTCTTTCATTCAGGAAGTCTTTAAAACATTTCAGGAACAAGCCCTAGAATGAACAGAAGTGATATTTTGTTTCTGTCATTGTCATTAGTAGTAATAGCATGAGATTGATCATTCTTGGACTGCCTTCATGCTTGAAATATTGTATTCCAGTTATGTTGCACTGCCCTGAGTCACATATATTTTAAAATGCTGTTAAATAAATAAATAAACAAACAAACAAATTAATAAATAAATGTTAGGCTTCCCACAAGCATTGGTGGAAATCTTGACTCTCTGGACCCCCTTATTCAGGAACTGATTTATTCAATAGAAGGCTCATAGGCGTAGTGCAGGTAACTGGAGTTTCTGTATTGCAAATAAGAATGAAACCATATACTGTATACCCAAAATATCTTGTCTCTGAAGTACACAAGAGTCAAAATGTGTGTGTGTGTGTGTGTGTGTGTGTGTGTGTATGAGTGAATATGTGTGTGTGTGTGTATGTAGGTTTATGCACCAAGGCTCTGTCTGAATAAATGGGTATTTGATTGGTTTTTTGCTAGCTTTCAGGGGCACCTAGTCTGTTAATGTAATAATTGTCCTTATCCTGGGACCGATTGGCTCCTGTCCCACCAACTTCATTCCTTGCAACCTACAAGATACATTCACAGATCTATTAATATATTTAGAAAAATATGGATACATCACAAGGCTAAATCATGAAATTACAGCAATTTTACGCTGAGAGCCATCAGACCTTGGCAATTCAGTATGGTGACAAAAGCCCTGTGTACATATAACATTATATGTTTTCTATCATTCACCATGTGAGGGCCACAATTAACACCTGCTGCCTCTCGTTTTCTGTCAATCCAACAAATAACACTGCAATAGCAAGTTTTCTTTGTCTTGTTACATTTTTAAATTAAATATTCTTGGACAGTGTATTAATGAAAAACATAAAAATTAGATATCAATTATAAATTATCAGAAAAGGAAGTCATATAAAAAGACAGATAATAGAAATCAGGTCAGAGTAATTTACAATCAAACAAATAAATAAACAAAAAACTTAGCAGTTGGCATAAAATTATATAAATATTGTATGAGAAAGTACCAAAAGATATTCATTTGTTGCCCTCAAATTACAAAGCAGTATATATATCTGAATGGAAAGAAATTCTCTAGACAGGGCACCATCACATCTCAGGGCCTCAGGTTATGACTTTAAGGGTCTAATACAGGCATGTCAAACTCACGACGTCACATGACGTCGCGCGACGTATCGGGACTTTTTCCCCCATTGCCGGCAATGGGGTGGGCGCGGGTTCGGCGTGACGCATTTGGCCCTCATGCCGACATTTTGACATGCCTGGTCTAATAGCTCTTTATCAATGAAATATTTCTACAATTAGCCAGCATCCAAACTATTAGTATTATTAAGGCAGGACCAGCATTTTCACAATATTTCCTAATAGACAGGATTTTTTAAGGACTTTGGCAGCAGTTCAGAATACTGTTTAATCCTGTATGTTTCATATTTATATCTACAGTAATTGAATGTGTATATTATTTGCAGTGTCTCCTTAATTTATAATTTATTTATTTATCAAATTTCTACACCACCTTTCTCACTTATGTTTGGGGGTATAGGGTGATACACAAACAAGATAATAAAGAAATATAAAAACATGACTAAAAACCCAACTAAAAAGAAAAGTAAAAACAAGGTTAAAATTTACAAGTTAAAATTAAAGATCAAAGTTAAAAAAATTCACAAGGCTAAAAACTTAATAAGATGAAGGGAATGCCCTCAACTCATCAGCCATTTTCAGGGGTGCATAACACTCTTAGACACCCCTCCCCATGCCAATTGGCAGAGCCAGACCTTAACACTCTTCTAGAAAACCAGAAACACTCTTAATACTCCTAATTTAACACTCTTCTAGAAAACCAGAAACACTCTTAATACTCCTAATTTAACACTCTTCTAGAAAGCCTCACCTCTGGGGGTAAGATGTTCAAATGGGTGGGGCAACAGCAGAGAAGGCCCTCTTCCTAAATCCCGCCAGTTGAATTTTCTTAACTGATGGGATTTATAGCAATAACATGCCAGTTATTTCATCTTTATAAAGAAATAAATGCAAAGTAACTTGAGAAATCTTACATTCTCGGATACATACACACATATTAAAAATTGCAGTTAAGAGTCCATGTCCATGTCTCTCTTGGAGCAGGACCTGTTAGATTGCATCTCTTCACCTTCCAGAACTATTGTAAAAACGTAGTGGGTGGCAGAATTGAAATTTATCAGGATTCTTTAATTGCTTGCTCAGCCCAACAGCAACATTCCCTGAATTAGACCACAAAAGATCTGGCAAGATAACAACTACAGATACCCAAGATGACACCAAAAGGCAGAAGAGGAGGGAAAGGGGGAAAGGAGGAGGATGAAGGGGGCAAGGCAAGGCAAGGCAAGGCAAGGCAAGGCAAGGCAAGGCAAGGCAAGGCAAGGAAAGGAAAGGAAAGGAAAGGAAAGGAAAGAAGGCAAGGCAAGGCAAGGCAAGGCAAGGCAAGGCAAGGCAAGGCAAGGAAAGGAAAGGAAAGGAAAGGAAAGGAAAGGAAAGGAAAGGAAATCTGGGATTTAAACTGAAAATCTGGCTGGTGACCTTCACCAGACCTTTGCTCTCAGCCCAACCCACCTCAAAGGGCTATTGTGAGAAAAATAGAAGGCATTGCGTGCATTTCCTAGAGTTCCATAAAACAAAAGGTAATAATTATTTTTCCTCCCCAATTGTAGGGTCTTACATTATTCTCTATTGAAATACTTTTTGCTGGATTTTATTCAATGCCCAAGCTTGTCAGGTTTAATGTGTGGAGCAACTGATTGCTAATGCAATACCATTTATGTGCACGTGTGTAGTAGATTTAAAGCCAATAATTCTTTATGAACTACACATTCTTTAGAAATAAGAATCAGGACAATTTTTACATATTTACAAATAAAAATCTAAATGTGCTAGGTAGCTATTCAATGGGTACTTCAGGAATTTCCCAGTAATAAATTAAGAAAATTGCCTTGCTAGATACTGGTTACAGGAGGCAATCTGGGGTTTTAATGTGATTGCTTCTGATAAATCTTTCTCTGTTGCCAATCCCAACTGACTTCTTGATTTACCCAGAGATTTCAGGAGATGAAGCAACCAAAGCAAAACCTGGAGAGCTGGTGAAGAAAAATGAAATATGAATATGACTGAGCATGAGTATGAGCTTTGCTTACAGTTGTCAAGTTTTATCAAGAACTGAGCAAGTAAATCTCCTCTCTCATGACTATTTTGACAGCATTTTGCTGGCAAAGTTTATCAGAATTGCCAAATTCTCAACTCTTCCTGGACGGGGTCTGGTATGGTAACTGAAATGCCACTAATCTGGGATTCATTTGTGCATATAAACTCTGATGAAGTGGATAGGCTAATTTCTAAAATTACTTTTGCTACCTGGCTCCTTCAAGGGGCATATATAGATGCAGATAGAAGAAAATATTTGTAGATCAAGGCTGAACTTATCCTTGATACTCTCTGAACTTGGTTGTTTATTGTTACCTTCTTTGGCAGTTCCTTGATTGGGATATTGTTTAGTTCTTGACTGTTGGTCTAATGTTTATCATGCTGTTCATCTCTGCTCATCTGGTTGCTTATTGCTGATGAGGAGGTGTTTTGGACTTTGAGTTTCCTTTTTGGCTTTTTGATTGTCTCTTTTGAATGGTATGTAGATGTTGTTTATCTCTATGTGCCTGTTGATGGCTGATTTGTCTGAGTGCCAGATTTCCAGGAATTCTCTAGCATTTTTGGACTTGGCTTTGTCCAGGTTAATCACAGTTTCCCAGTTGAAACTATTGTTATGTCTGTCTATGTGTTATGAAATTAAGGAGCTTTTATCATATCTTCTGTTAGTTGGTGTTTGTGGATGCACTCTACTAGTCTTCTAGTTCTATTTCTTCTAGTCTTATACTGTTAGTTTGTTTGGCTTTTTCTACCAAACAAGCTAACAGTAAATAACAGCCTTGTCAAGGAACGGTCAAGACCACTCCCACCAACATTTATAGGGCAAGCCACTAGAATATAAAATGAGAGCAAACTCTACTTATCTGCTAGCACTGATGATGTTAGTTTGCTAATGAAACATAAAAACAATCAAGCTCAGAAAGTCCCAGAGACAGATATAGGTGCAATTGGCTGGATCTGAAATATTGTTAACCCATTTTTATGGAAGGGGGTACTGCTTGTTCTTTAAAGATGCAATGGTATTCTTCCTCTTTCAAAGGCTCCTTGAATCCTTGAGATACTTGAGAGTTATCACCAAGATAACAACAGGGAATGTTATTGAGGAAATGGTAAGAATTCAGTTACAGAATGCCCTAGAGGAAGCAGATTATATGGACCTATTTCAATCAGAATCAGAACCTGGGCATAAGATGGATAGTGTTTGCCTTCTGTTCCTATTAAATTTCTCAGCAATTTTTGATGCCACCAACAGTGGTATAGTATCTGATATGCCTATGGGAATTGGAAATTAAAGGTATTATTTTACTTTAATTCTACTCCTTCTTTAGTGGGCAATTGGAGTGTCTTCATTTGAAGAATACTACAGTTCTTTCTCCATATTTTTCAAATCTATATAAAGCTACTGTCAGGCACAAACAACCAGATCCACATCTGTACAGTTCAAGCTAACTATTTTATTGTATTCTGCTTATAATACAGGAATCTCCCCAGTCTGCCTGCTTTCCCTTGGGAACAGATAGATAGTTCTATGAAGCTTGGGGGGAGGGACAGTCCTGGCTGTCTTGCACAACAATTCAAGGCTAAGTCCCCACTTGAATCCTCTCCATGCCTGACTTGGCATTTCCCAGCAGCTACTGAAAGAGGATCTGATTCCTGTTGATTCAGGACATGGTATCATGGTATCACTATAGATATTTAGTTGTATGTTGCCATTCAAGTCCCTAGTGCTATGGAAGCTTTGTCCAAATGTCTGGAAGCTGTAGGAGTCAGGATGGAAGGAGGCAGGATGGAACAAAAGAGGTTAAATGTGAACTCCAGTATGTTCAGAAACTTTGTTCAGCAGGATTGTCAGTTAGCTCCATATTGAATTTTGAATAGTTGATCTATAAAGCCTTAAATTGTTTATTTTCCTTCAAAATCAGCCCATACAACACACACATCCCAGGACAAATTCTGCTTCCATGAAGCAAGGGAAGTCAAGGGAGTGTCACTTTTCTATTGCAGCCTCAGCCTTGTGGAGCACTCTTCTCTTGGAACTGAGGTTTGCCCTTATATTGTAACTTTACAGAAGTTACTTAAGATAAAGCTCTTCTCAAGAACATCAGTGGTTAATATGTTCTCGCCTCATTATTGCTGTGGCTGTTGTTATTGATGATTCTTGTTATGTAATGAATGATTGCTCCATCTGTTTCTAAGATGCTAATTTTACCCATGGATGTTTTAATTCTTGATGACTTGTCAGGGATGTTTTAAAAGTTGCTTATTGCTGGAAGTCACCCACCAACCATAAGCTCTTAGTAAATTAGGTGGTATAGGAATAAATAAAAAATAAACTTCCCAATAAATAGAGAAGAAAAGAGAGACAAAACAAGTGCATTTCCATTGATAGATGAAATGATAGAAATGATCATTAGAGTTCTAAGTAAGAAAGAAGAGCTACAGAAAGAAGGCAGTGCTGGAATCAGATGTGCAGTCAGGCTGCCAGATGATCTAGGATCGGTTGTATGTGCAGGGACATTAGAATAAATACTTCTTTATAGATTAGAACAGTGTATTTATGTGTGTGTGTATGTATGTATGTATCTATATGGAGAATGTGTAATTATGGTATGCATGGGTAGATATGGGTAGGTACGGACAGATAAAGGCATTGCTATAAAGGAGAATGTTTATAGCTCAGGATTGAAATGAAGGGTCCTTGGTGCTCTCTGAGCTTGGTTGTTTTCTTGTACACATTTCATTACCCACACTAGATAACATCATCAGTGCTCACTGAGCATGGATGCTATTACTTAGTTTAGGTTATGAAATATCTGCAAGAAAACAACCAAGCTCAGTGAGCACCAATTACCCTCAAGGTCATTCCTTGAAATATCCATATAATACTTCTACTTCATGAACCAGACTGACTCCTTTTAGGTTTTGGATAAATACAAGGTACTGAGCATCATCTACAAAACATGCATAGCAATAAGATTGGGTCATTTGCAGGGCTGCCTTCTTCCAAGAGCATCTGCCCATCCATAGGGAGGGCACACTCGGTGTGATTTCACTGAACCTAGGTCACCTTGGGGAACAAAGAAGGTGGGCATTCTCAGTGGCCTCCCCTACCCTTTAGAACAATCTTTCCATCCCAATATATAACTGGCCCTGATTCTTCTGGCCTTCAGAAAGAAAGTTAAGACCTGGGTTTTTTTCCCCCAGGGACCTGGGTCAGGGTGAGCAGCGTTTCCAATTACTGAGATATAATGTATCTTCATAATTTAATTATTTTAATTTATTTTACTGGTATGTGTTATTTTTCTTTTATTTCAGTGGTTAATTATTTTGTTTGCCACCCAGAGTCCCTTGTCGATAGAGGTAGCCACATGAATTTTTTAAATCAATTAATAATTTTGTGATACTATACACAGTATACACAGTGTGTGTGTGTGTGTGTGTGTGTAATTGGCATCGGTATGTGTGCAATAATGACAGTCACCTCAAAAAGCACTATCCACCATGCATACCTCACATGTAGCTTGTTCCAACTAATCTAAATTAATACATAGAGTAGAACATAGAGTCAATAGAACTGGAAGGACCTCAGAGGTCTTCTAGTCCAATCTCCTGCTCAAGACAGGGGACCTTATATCATCTTATTCAAATGGTTGTCCAGTCTATTTTTTAAAACCTCAGCAAAATAAATTCTGGAATATGGGACCAGAAAACAGAGATCTCTCATATTCCTAGCATGGAAAAAGTATAAAGAATATACGGTAGCTCTTCCCTCCGCTCTCCAAATCTAACCCAAATGAAAGTTAGAACATTCTAAGTGGAAAACTAGCTAAATAGCTAGTTCTTTTGATCTACCTACTATAAAATCTTTTTTTTAAGTACCCATAGTCCTTTATGGTCTAATATTAGAAAGTAATGGAATTTCCTGCAAAAATGAATCCTACATAGCAGAGAATATCTATACCATATTGGAAGCAGATAAATTGAATGATTTTTTTTGCATAGAGAAGTGGTGGCAGGGAGAGAAAAAATGTCAATTTTTGAGTAAACTGGAGGTGACTCTAGAAGTGGAGGGAAATACAAATTAAATTATTTATTTTTGCCTTAAGAAAATATAGACCTCCATCCAGTCTTGTTAAATCTTCATAGAATAGGACACAGAAAATGGAAGTGAACAAATAGGTAATGTCTCATTTTCATTACAATGCGAGTGGAATAGCTTATCGGCAGACTTGGTAAAACACCTAGTAGTATGCACAATGAAGTCAGTGAAAAATATGGCTTTCACTGACGTCAAGGTATGAAGTCAGTGAAAGGTATGTTAATTTGCCTATTCTTCATTTCTTCTCATAGCATCCTATGCCAATGTAATTGCTTTCTCCATTGGATTCTGTCCATTGAAATCAAAGCCCAGTAACAGAGACGAAATCTGAAATACTGAAATAACACCTTGCCATTATTTTTATAACTGGTTAGTTTTGTTGCCATTAGTGGGGGGAAAAGATTCATCTGATGATTTGAATAGACTTTGGTTTGTATCCTTGCTGTGCATGGGAATTGCAGCAATTGCCCTGTTGCTTCTTCTTCAAAAGGCATGTTGGTATATTGATATGCAGATTGTAGACAATCTTCCATAAGGTGCCTTTTCGGTGGTCTGCATCACAGTGCCCGAGCATCATAAAGGACTCTTATTGTTGCACTCCAATGAAGCATCAAAGTTAATAGATCCTCCTTGCAAATTATCGCTCTTGGATAGAACAGAGAAGCTACATGCAACATGTCTGAATCACTCAATAGAAGTCCCACTTTGCTTATTGGAGATGCCACAAAGAGATGTTATATAAGCAAATTGCCCTTTTGAATCTTCAGAACCCTTGTTTGGCTCAAGATGCTACACAGGCAAGATATCAACCTGATAATGCTGAACTGTCATCAGAGAGCATTTACATTTGGCTCATATCCTATAGGCAGAATAGATAATTCTAGGGAGAATAAACATCAACATGGCAAAAATTCTCTTAGCCCAGTATTTGCAATCTGGGCATTCCATCTGCATCTGTACGAGATGTCTGCATCTAGATAAAAATATCCTTGTCTACAGATGATTACACATAGCTTTTAGTACAATAATCAAATAAAAAATAGCAGATTCCTGTGTCCTAACTTTAGGATAAGAAATGGAGGTTTTTTTTATTTCATTAATTTCCTTTTTGGGAGATTTTTTTCAGTAGGATTGCTCTATATACCATAGAGTTAAAAATACACACTGGGATCTAACAAAAATGTAGTAGCCAGCTACTCCCTAGTAATTTTCAATCTATTTTTTAATTTGAAAAAAAATCCTTTTTTATGGCATTACAAATCACCCATATGTCAACAAGATTAACACCATTAATTCCTCAACGTTAACACCTCCAATTGCACAGTTGGACTATGCACATTCTTTAGAGTCTTAGGGAAACAAGCAGAACTTGATCCTTTAAAATGCACGGGATTTCATTATTAATCTTAGTTTTAATAATCAAGTATTTGTAAATCATATTAAAATCTACTGGATGCATTAATTTCATTAATAATTGGTTGTATTCATAATGAAAGTAATACAATCAAAGAATCTGAATGGTCCACTATTCTGCTGAATCATGTTTTCTTTGCAAACACTGTAAATAATCAGCATTTATAGCAATAGGACAATGGAAGGAGAACCTAACAAAGAAATGCCATTCAGGATACTAAGTATATATATAGAGGGATAAGATCAAGGCTGAAGAAAAATAAATCTTTTCAACTGTTCATACATTTAATAGTCCATGTTTTATTATGTATATTCTTATACTTTTGAGCTTTATCAAATGATCACTGGAAGCAGCTGTTTGAGGACCATTTAGTAGTTAAAAACACTGGAAATATTAATGTCTCTTCTCTATACCAATGGGCAGAAAAGGTTTGAGTATTTGAACAGTCATTAACTGAAGATTTCAATTATGCTTAAGATTTAAAAAGCAGGAAAGGAGAGTGCATTGCCTAAGATTTTATATTCTATTAATCTTACATTAGCATGTCTATAATTCCCCTATGAATATGATATCCAGATATGAATACAAGAGCCAGTTTGGTCTAGTGGCTAAGTCGTCAGGCTAGAAAGCAGGAGACTGTGAGTTCAAGTCCCACCTTAGCCATGAAAGTTGACTGGGTGACTTTAAATCAGTGATTCTTTTTCAACCCAACCTAATTTGGGAGAAATAGGAGGAGGGAGGTTCTGTTGGAGGTGCTCACCATCTTGAGTTATTTGTAGAAATAATAAATACAGGACATACATACATACATACATACATACATACATACATACATACATACATACATACATACTAAAATAGATGACTTCCAATTCATCATCTCAGTGATGTTTTCTTAACTGCATACCCCCATTGGTCTTTCCATCTTATCTCTTCCTCATTCCAGTTTATTTGATTACAGTTGGTTTTGTAAATTGTTATAACAATTTATAACTGCTATAAAATTATAAACTTTATTCAATTAAACTACTTTTTTTAAAACAAAAGGTACAGTTCATGGAATTTTTCCTTTTACCTTTTTGAGGAAGATGAATGGTGCTATTCTATTACTGTTAGCTTCTACGTCAACATTCCCAATTTTTTTGTTGCAGAGATTGTATTACAAAGGAGTGCATATGTATATTGTTTGCACAAACTGGATGTATTCATGAGAAACAATTGGACTGGGCCATGGACATCATATCTAAGATCCTTTTTAGGTCAAGTTTGTTCTGAGCAACTTGATCACTAGTTTTTCAGGATTATGCACCAGAACTTTATTTTCTTTGTGGTAATGATTACAACTTCTTCAATAAATTCTTTTTTTGTCTCTGGTCTGTTCTCCCGTTCAGTTCTTTTTTGTTTGTTTGTTTTTTTACTTTCTTGTCATGGTGCTGCCAATCTTTATGATCAGCCACCTCCTGGAGTAAAAATTAGTAAGTGGTGATTAACCCCATCATCCCCTGGTCACTCTTGGTCTGAAAATGAACTGAGGCACTTGCAAGAGAAAAACAGGCAAACAAACAGGCATTCAGAATAAGGCGGTTTTTTTGTTGTTCTTGTTCTGATAGAACTTCTCTCCTTCCCATCTGGTCAATGCTTTCCAAACTCCAAAATATCCCACTTTTTAAAGGTTTACCAGGCAATATGAGAAAAGACATTCCCCCTGCACTTTTGTATTAATAGAACAAAAGAGTCAATGATTCATGGAAGATGTCCTTCAAGTGGGTCTTAAAGGTGGATCCAGGGAATTGGGAAGATTGTTATGGAGAATGGTTGAAATTTAAACCCAAGAATCCATAATCCCCTAAAATCACTTCTGTTTTTATTCTGGTATTACAAATTCTGAATCTTGTATCTGGATTGTGCCAGTGTGCTCATCCTCACTTGTAAATCATTGTTTCTGACACTGCATAATAATAAACTGTATTTGCCTACTGCAAACTATTTTTGCATCAGATTTTATTACTGAGAGAAGAGGAATTTTGAAGTAATGATGTCCTAGCTACAGAATACAACTTGTAAAGTGAGAAATACTTGATGCCAATCTTAGAGACCATGATAAATGTATTACTTCAGCCAGACATTTAAATGCTTTTAACGTTTTACATATTTTAAACTCACTTATTTTTATCAAGATGAGTTTTTGCTTTAGCATTGTTTTGTGTGTATTTTTTTTCTTTAACTTGCTATTTTGGTTATAGTTATAAGGCATGATGCCAGTGTTTTAAACAATAAAGTCTTAGTGACCAAATAAGGAATATTTTAGTAAGAAAAGAAGACATAACACTGGGGAGGAGAAGCCATATCTAAAGGCATAGTTGTTCATATGACTATAAAGTCATAATTAGGTATTTGTTTCTGAATTTAGACTGTTTGATGTACACAGAAGTCAGTACCAGTTCACTCAGCTTGCAGCCCTATAGTTTCTATAAGCCTTCTATAAGCCCTTTTTACATGCAGAAATGATGAGGCATGAGAAAAGATTTTGATGCATAGTATCCAAACACCTCTCATCTTTTTGACCAATCCATCAATTATCTAGAATAGGAAGAAAAGTATGCTAACCCTGAACCAAAAATAGTTTCTCTCTCGTTTCTATCAATCCTGCCACAATGATCCAATCAAAGCTTTGGAAGTAATATAGCTCCTCCACATTAAGCCTACAGTTTCACTCTTGTTGAATTGTTCTACAAGGTTGAACTTTGGACCTACTTATGTAGAAGTTAGCCCTATTTAGCTCAATAGGATTTTGTAAAGTTATAGGACTGCATGACAATAGTCCTAGCCCAAGATTTGAGAAAAACACCAGAGAAGTGGAGTCCAAGTAACCAATTTCATAGCATCAGAGCTTTTCAGGTTAATCCACTGACCTATTTTGACCCAGTTTATTTCCACTACAATCTATCAGAAAGCAGTCGTGCTATACACATGGTTAGAAAGCTGATATTATAACCTCTCAAAAGCTGCTACCCAATGTGAACAACAGTAACATTTAATATGTACCTTTATAGATGTACCCTATAATTTGACTGTCAAGGGTTTGATCAATTTTATTTTAGTTAAAATTACAAAGTCCATAGATAAATTGACAGGCGTCCAGAATATTTTTTTTGCAGATTTTGATGTACAGAATTATTTTTGACAGGTAGCTAAAGCTTCTATTAAATCAAAACAGATAGTGGGTAGGGAGGTGCTAAAAACAGAGGGCATGCTTTTCAGAGCTCTGAAGAATCATGATTTGTTCATGCATTTAATGAATAGAGGTGCAATTAAAAACAACAATTCCATTTGAGACCAGGAAACCTTCTGTCATTTCAAGAAGACAGAACTGGACAAATAGACTGCCTTGAACTGCCAATAATCACAATATTTAAAATAAATACTGTATACTATTTGGACCAGCAAAAATGATGAAGTATCTCTCATGGAACAATCTTTGGGAGGTCAGGTCAGAGGGAGGAGTCAAACCCTCCCCCCACCGCCTTAGAACATTGTTGAACCTCATCTAGTCTTACCCAGGTAGAAACTTCAGTCTGAGAAGTACTGTATAGGCTGGGTATAGGCTTGAGCAATAACACAGCTAATTGAACTCTCCACTCTTTACATCTGGATCTGGTTGTTCCTGATACAACTGTCCTAAGGAGTAAAAATGAAAAGTGGCAAACCGGTAATTGTGATAGCAATTCATCTATTCTCGGTCTTGCCAGACAGAGCAGAATGGAGAGATGTGGTTTTGCCGATTAATAATGTAAAGGAAGAAAAGGGCTGCACCAATTTTATAAATGTAAAAACTCAGACAAATCTTAGGGAATGGACTAATTTCGGATTCTGTAGCTCCAAAGTCAACTCCTTCCTATAATTCCAGTTATGGATGAGTCTTCCTGCTGTCCTGAATATGGTGAGTCTTCTTCTGTGGTGGAACCCTTCCCCTGTCTTCACAAGGATATCAGTGTGTACCAGCTTTCCCTCACATATACACACATCATTAATAGTGAGAAATAAGATAGCAGTGCTTTATAACTTTATAATTTCCATATAACCCCCTACTTTATCTTCTTCTAAATGTTGTCAAACTCATATAATGGGTTCTCGTAGCCTTTACATTCTTCTAAGTAGGTCACTATATTTCCTTATTTAATATAAACTGAACTAACGTGACAAAAGATGTAAATATGCAGAGAGATATCACAGCCAGTCTTTAAAAAGATATTTAAAAGAGATTAACTAGGACATGGATGGTGAATTGTCAGGTCTCTGTTACTTTGAAAGGGAGATGACTGAGATGTGCTTTAAATTGGCGCAAGTTTATTTATAAATTGGATTGGAACTGGACTCAAATTTTGTAGCACTTCAGGTAGGAAATCCAGAATACATTTCTAACCATTATTAAATCATTCAATCAACTGTAAAAAAAGTGATCAGAAGTTTGTAAAGTCCCATTACTGCAGGCATTCCACACTTTTCTTTTTTCTGTCACCTCAAACCGCAAACAAATGAATTTAATAATAATAATTTTTCATGGCTTTCTACTAAGCTTTCTGCTCATTTAAAAAGCTTGCTGATAGCTGCAACTTCAATAGTTTTTATGCATTTTGTTACTTTAATATTTGGCAGATTGTGTGTCTTGTCAATGTTATTAATACATTCCCTAATAATATTTTAATTAACACACAAATAACTATTTAAGTTCTGACTATATCATATGCAAATAGGTTTTTTTGTTCATAATTGGAAGCAGGTCAGGTGGTTGCTCCAAATTATCTAACCACTGATGGTGGAAGCTATAAATGCTGCACATGGACCACTCCTGCTTTTGATATTATGTCCCTTTTATAACATAGCACTCTTATGATCATCACACCAGAAAAGAGCAGCTGGAGCAGATCCAAGGAGGGAAAACAATAGTTTTTGGAATACCAAGATGCCAGGAATTACCTGCTGGACCATTCCTTTTAGGCATTACTACACCCAGAAATGGAGGCTTGGAGTAGTGTTTAATAAGCCAGAGAGCTATCTCAAGTTGAAGATCTATATTCTGTGGCTTGGCAAGACATATCTCTTCCAGGGTTAATATTTATTATTGATATTCATTATTAATTAATCCATCCATGATGCTTAAAGCTGTCTTGTTCAGCCTTCTAGTTTCTAGAAGCACTGGAATTATCAGTCCAAAAAATGTAGTCTGGAAATTCTGGGAGTTGTAGTCAGAAAGCTATTGAAGCTCACAGTTGATGAAAGTTGTATAAAGGCATAATGAAAACCTGGCTGTGCAGAATTCCTCATGGCATTCCCCAATACTTACTGGGGATCTATACAGTACAAATATCACAACAATTTAGGACTGATTCTTCAGTTTCCATAAAGACTATAGATGTCCCCCCAAAAAACCCCAACCCTGGCATATTAATTGGATTTTTCTGCAAAACAGCATAGGTACTCACTGTAATCATATAGAACAACTAGCAACATTACTAAGAAAAATCACTCTATTTGTTAGTGTTTAAAACAGATTCCAAAGACCCCAAACTCTTGTCAAGAATAGCCAATGTTTCTCTCAATCATTCAAAAGTTTTGTCAATTGTAGTTCCACACTGAAAAGATATGTTATGTTCAGCATGTGCTTCTTTATTGTGAGATTCTATAAAGATAAATGAGAGCATTCTGCCAAGGCAGTGGCTGGATATAAAGGGGTTATTCTCAAAAAAAGTTGCAGAATCAATCAGCAGATATACTGGGTGCCCTTAAAAGAAAGGTTATGATATTTGAGTTCTGTTTTCTCAATCTGGTAGAAACGAAAGTGAGCAAAATGGGACATGATTGTTATTAATGAATCAGACAGCATGGAGAAAATACTAGATACATTTTTCTCCATGTCTTCTAAAACTAAAATTGGGGCTATCCAATGGAGCATAATGGTGAAAGATTTAAGAGAGAAAAATAAATAGGTCATCAGAGCCTTCACAGCTAAAACAAGTTTTCTACTATAAGTTTTAGTACAGTGTGTAGATGGCTTTGAAAAAGCGCTAAAATAATTAATGAGAGAAATGGCTGTTAGTAGCTATTCCTACTCATGAGGACAATCTGACTAGTTACATATTTAGCCTGATCTATTCATTCTTTTGCTCTTTTCTATCATTGTTTATAAAGCAAACACTTTAAATGTTAACCCTTATAATGAAAGCCACCTCATGTTTCATATTTATGTATAGTAAAAGTGGCACTAAATACTTTTTCTCAACATTTTATCATAGATTTTTTTTTGAATTATTGTATTATTTTATTCTTCTGTCCCACACTGTCTTTCTTAAACATACTTTATTTTTATGTAACTTGAAGTTTTGTCCTGCATCATTTGGTTAATGACTAGAACATCCTCTCTAAGAAAGGCATCAAGACAGTGTAAAAATGCAGAAAGAGAGACAAGATGTATTTTAGATTGCCATAAAAACCCATTATAAATGATTAATCAAGTGATAATCTGTTATAGAATTCTGATTGTGCTGTTCCAGTTTTTTTGTTCGTATTTTAATGGAGATAATGAGAATACAAATCATTAGTTTAGTTATTCACTTAATTATTTAGTTGGCCTAATAACACAAATTTCTGAAGAGGTGAAAACTATTTTGAAGAGACTGGTAGAGAATTTGGATGATATATTACCATGCAAAAAAATTCCACATTTTCTATTACTGTTATGGTCCTTTTCCACTCTGCCTGATACTGGGAAATCAAGCTGTTACAACCTCTGTCCCCCAGAAGAGTCTGTTTCTCTTGTTATGTTTTATATTAATCTGGAAATGTGGGATTCTTGGTGCTCTCTGAACTAGGCTGTTTTCTTGCAGAGTCATCATCATCATCATCATCATCCCCCAGTGAGGCACTACCTTGACGGGGTTGTGGCGCTTGTGTACTCTGAGGAATATGAGAGCTATGCCAGAGGTTCAACCATGCTGGACAGGTCTCATCAGAGGAGAATGCCTCCCCCTTAAAAAATATGGTGAGACGTAAATTTCAGAAAGCCATACCAGCTCAGATGTCGCCCAGGTTAACAAGGTCCGTGCTAGATGTTGGAGTTCCTGGATATCTGGTAAAAAATAGGTTACAGGACTCAGGACTGTTGGTTGAGCAACCAGGGCCAGCAGCTGCAGAATTACTGGAAGAAAAGGTGTTTACCCATCACAAATACACAGTGATTGAAAACAAAGAAATAATGATCTGTTACTACAGATCAAGTCCAACAAGAAGAGGATATCTAAAATGAATGCATCAGTTCTGGAAAGAACAACATCCAGAATCAGAAATAACAAAACACAGACTAGCAGATCAATGCTGATTTATAATACGAAATAAAGTATTCACAGAAACAGAATTGGACGAACTGCAAAGGTTTACGCAGGGAAAAGAAATCAAAGTCTTGCCAGAAGTAATTCAGAATGTAGAGGCAAACCAGGGGGAGTTGGCAGTGAAGGAATCCAGCAGAGATATACAACCGTTCTCATTTGGAAACCAGGCACCTCTTCCTCAGGAAGAACAAAAGCCTCTAAATAAAGAAATAAAAGAATTGAAACAAAGAATAACTGAGCATCTAGAACAGCACAAAAACAACAGAATAAGGCTGCCTGCATTGAAGCTTGTTCCAAAGAAACAGCTAGCACAAGCATTAAAAGATGCAAATACTGCAATATCAAGTATAAGCACCAATTCACTACAAGAAACAAACCAACTAATGTACAGCACAGCTGCAGTTATAACTGAATACCTGGGATGCAAAATCAACAAAGAAGAAAAACAAACAAACAGTGCACCACAAAAATGGAAGGTTAGACTAGAAAATAAGATCAGCAAGTTAAGATCACATGCAAGTAAGCTAGAACAGATGAAAGAAAAGAAGCTGAAGAACAAGAAGACCAAAGAATACCTAATCAAGAAATACCACTTAGAAACAAGAAAGATGAAGGAAGCACTGGAAATAATAAAGCAGCAAATAACAGCTATAGCCAGGAAAATCAGTAGATATGAAGCTCGAATTGCAAATTATAGGCAGAACCTCCAATTTCAATCCAATCAGAAACGTTTCTACCAATCCATCAATGGAGAAACAGACAAGCACCTGCAACATAACACCCCGGACTTAACAATTGTCAATAAGAAAGACAAAAAATTCTGGATAGTGGACATCGCAGTGCCTGGAGACAGCAGAATAGATGAGAAAGAACTGGAGAAGATAACAAAATACAAAGACCTACAAATAGAAATAGAAGGACTGTGGCAAAGGCAAGCAAGGGTAGTACCAATAGTAATAGGTGCCTTGGGTGCAATCCCAAAACAACTGGAGCACCACTTGAACACCATTGGCATTGACAAATTTGCCATTAGTCAATTGCAAAAGGCAGCCTTACTAGGAACTGCTTCCATCCTGCGATGATATCTGTAATACCATCAAACATCCACATCTGCCTATCCCAGGTCCTGGGTAAGGACTCGATAGGTAGACAAAAACTCCAGTCTGAACATCTGGGTGACTGTGCCATGATCAATAATAATAAAAGTTGGAAGGGATCTTGGAGGTCATCTAGTCCAACCCCTTGCTCAGGCAGGAAACCCTATACCATTTCAGACAAATGGCCGTCCAGTCTCTTCTTAAAAACTTCTAGTGTTGGAGCATTCACAGCTTCTGGAGGTAGGTTATTCCACTGATTGATTGTTCTAACTGTCAGAAAATTTCTCCTTAGTTCTCATTATCCAACTAGGTAACATCATCAATGCTAGAAGGGAGTGGGGTTTGAATTCTGTTTACAGTTCCTTTGATGATGGATCGATGATGTTTTCTAGTTGTGTAATGAATGTCTACAAGAAAATAACCTAGTTCAGAGAGCACCAAGGACCCCATTGTTCAACTCTGAGTTACAAATATTTTCTTTTATTGGTAGCCTGGAAATTTCAGTAATACAGAGTATGGCCACAAGGGTTAAAATTGGGTTGGGAGTTTGGAAAAGATTTGGACATCTTATACCTCCTTCCCTGGCTATCCAGTTATTTCTGTACTCAATTTAAAATTATTATTTCTGTGACTTTTTTTTCCTGCTCTCCTCAAGTGTTTGGGTATGGTACCCAGTCTTTCTCAGCTTCCTCTGTTTTGGGTTAAATGAAAGTTGAACTAATTTCAGATTAATATTCCAATCCTGGAAAAGAAGGAATATTTAAAAAAATGAACTGGTTTTAAGAACAAGGTATCCAATCTGCATGTTGACTTTTACACGTTCTGAAAGCTCCTCCACAAAGATTATATTGCCTCTTCTCCTAGGGACCCACCCATGTCTTTTGCTCTTCTGTTTCCTTTCATTTTTGGATATCACTAAAAATGCTATGAATGTCTATGAAAGATACATCTGCATTCACATCCATTTTTAATCTCTTTTTTCTGAAGTATACTTTATCTGATTGGCTATTACTCATACATGAGTTACTATATTTTTAATTTATTTGTTCTTACATTTTAAAATAAATGCCATGTTTATCTTTTTTATTGTTCACCACCTTGAGCACCATTTGGGGCAAAAATATACAGTACACATTTGCACACTTTTTATGGCTTTTGGGCTGTGGTTCTATCACTGGCTTCTTGAGAAGCATTTCTCAGATCTTGGAAAGATGCCCTATCCATACAATTTGTTTTAATACTTCTTGTCTTCCATTAGTTTAGTTCTAGTGTTGATAAGCCATTTTTAACATTATCATTATAACTGACATGGAAGACAGAATATAAATATACTGTAAATGCTTATTTAGGAATGTGCCTTATTGAATTCTTTGGGCCTAATATAAGCCTCATTCTGTTGAATGGGGGAATCTTCCTAATAAGATATAGATAGCATTAAACTCTTGGCAGAAGAGCATTTTCAATTAACAACTATTCACTTTATTCAGCTTCCAATCTTCCACTGGCAGAGTTTCCTCTTTGTCTCAAGACAGCATTTAACCTCTACATTTTGAGGTCAGTAACTGTGAAGACAATCATGACTGTAATGACTTTTGTTTCAGGCTGATTTTTTATGAGTTGGGAGTAGAAATGGTGATGACATGTCTGTGTCCAAATCTTCTCTTCTCCAGGCTAAATATATCTGGCTCTTTTAATTACTTCTCTTTGGCTGAGCTTTCAAGGCTACTATAGCTGCATAATGCTACTTCAGGGTTTCTCCATGTCCTGTGTAGAGCCCCAAATTGTTTTCTTTGAACTAGGCTACTCCAACTGTATCACCATGTCTGTCTTTGGAGGCCCCTCAGTTTCAAAGTAAGTTATCCCATGGGATAAGGAAGAATGCTATTTGGAAAATTAAGTTCAGTAGTACCAGAACTCATTATCTATGGAAGATCTCTTTGAGATTTTGCAGGATAGAAAAACTGGCATACATAACTATAAAGGTTCTCCTCCATGTTTCCCAAGAAGTTTGAAACAAGAAGAACCCAACCTCTAAGGCATACAATTAACTATTTGGAAAACAGGATTATAATACAGTAAATGATATTCCAGAAATCAATACTAGTTATTGAAGCATCAGAGTAGTAAAAATTACTGCTAAATAGCATACTTTTTTAAAAGAAAATAACAGACGTCTCCTCATTATTGGGTTCTGTACCAAGTAGCTAAACACTAAAACATATTGCTAAGTTCTCAGATACCAGGAGATGTAAGACATACTGTTTCCAACTTCTAAATCAATTCACAAATGGAAGTCATAAAATTTATGATGTACATTTAAAGTATCAGCCAAAATGAAGAGATCTTCTAACTTTGACCTTCAATATAAGATTTCATTATGCCTTTTGGCTCATTCACCCAATATCCTGCTCTTCAGGAAAAGCTGAATAGAAGCATCTAAGCCTCCCCTTGCATTTCCCACAATGCATTTTGTGTGCACATTTGTTAAATTACATGAATAGCAATAGCACTTAGACTTATATATCACTTCATAGTGCTTTAAGCAGTTTACAGAGTCAGCACATTGCCCCCAACAATCTGGGTCCTCATTCAGAAGGATGGAAGGCTGAGTCAACCTTGAGCCGGTCAGGATCAAACTGCTGGCAGTTGGCAGAATTAGCCTGCAATATTGCATTTTAACCACTGTGCCACCATGGAACCATTGATATACCATTGATAGTTCAGGCAAACTATTGAATCTTCAATGGCTTGCCTGAACTATATCATTATCAACAGCAACAACAGAAGTAAATAAAGCTGCCAGGAGGGTTGTGAATTTATTTGTATACATTAATCAAAGCAAAACTGGTGACTCTCAACAGCACCTTACCCAACCTGGTGGCTTCCAAAATAATTAGAACTACAAATTCCAACATTTCCAGCCTGTGTGGCAATTGTCCTGGAAATGGCCTCTTGGTGGAACACTGAGAATTCTGCCCCACCTCATCCCAAACTTATGATGTTCCAGAATCACTATGGAACAAAAACAGAACTACACCAGTATGTCTAGTATACCGATTTACCTATCAAGGGGCTTTCCCAGTACAGTACACTAACTCTCACAGTTCAAAGTTATACAGTCAAAATCTAGCACATCTGGAAGCACCAGGGGAATGTTCAATATCAAATACAAGTAGTCCTCGACTTACGACCATAATTGAGCCCAAAATTTATATTGCTAAGCGCAACATTTAATAAGTGAATTTTGTCCCATTTTACAACTCTTCTTGCAACAGTTGTTAAATGAATCATTGCCATTGTTAAGTTAGTAACGTTGTTAAGTGGATCTGGCCTCCCCATTGACCTTGCTTTTCAGAAGGTCACAAAAGGTGATCATATGACCCCTGGACACTGCAACGGTCATAAATATGAACCAGTTGCCAAGCATCTGAATTTTGAACATATGGCCAAAGGGCTGCTGCAAAGATTGTAAGTGTGAAAAACAGTCATAAGTCACTTTTTCAGTGCTATTATAACCTTGAACAGTCACTAAATAAACTGTTGTAAGCTGAGGACTATCTGTAATAATTTTCTGCTCTTTTTCAGGAGAAACCAACATTTAAAATAAATCAAAATAATTTACATCAATAACGTGTCATTTGGCCATTCAGAATCCATTACTCACTTTTTCTTTAAATAGGCAATTTTGTGAGACAGACATGTGATTAAAACAGAACAGGGATTTCGATCTCAATTTCTTTGAAGGGATAATAGTGACTGAATCCAGCAATAGCTTATATGTAACCTCCCCTGGGAATATCAATTAAGAGTTCAACTGTACACGAAGATCTTCTGTCCTTTTAAATTTCTTACATTCAAGATGAAACACTCATAACCCATTTGCAAAAGAAAATTTATTAGCTGTAAAGATCAAAATGGAAGGGATAATCAAGTTGATGTTTCTCCCTTAAGAAAAATGCAGAGATTCACACAAATGCATCTTTGTGTGTGTCACTAAGATATTAGCCCAAACTGTACATCACAGCATTTATTCCTTTATTAGTGCAAGATTCATTAAAAAGTATTATTTAGAAAGAAGAGGAATTCTAATTCTTGCCAACTAACTAACCTACCTATGTTCCTATCTTCCCGAAAATAAACTCAGCTCTAACCCAATAATATCAGTGTTATATAATTGTATTTAGTATGCACCCATGGCTATCCACAAAGCATGGTCCAAAATGTCAACACAGCGGCTCTGATGGTATGATTGAAGCTCTGTTCATATTGTATGTGCATCAGGTGGAGCTTCAATCATGTCACCTTTTTTGGCCATATCCTGAGGTAACTTCTGACATAAGAAAGAAGGGAGAGAAAGAAGTTCTCTCAAAGAACTTAATTAATTTTGCTTCCCAAAATTAATTTAAATAGGGCTGAGTATATTTGTATATTTAAAGAAATAACATAAGATTTCTTATTTGTAACAGTCATATGTTGTAACAAATATCACCCATGCATTATTCAGACTTTATGGGGGCAAATATAACTTGTGTATAACTTGAAATTAAATATTGTTATTTCAAAAGAGCATGTCTGGACTTCTTTCTGTTTTCATTTTCAAAAATATAAAACTACCACCAAAAGATATGCATCAGACATCATAAAGAAAGAAAGGAGGGGAAAATGAAATCCAAGTTCACTTTAATTCAGAAAATGCCATCTATTTTGATCCAAAAATTAATTCTAGAACATATTAAAATTACCTTTGTCAATGAACATAGTAAGCAGCTGCAGTTCATCAGTGCGCATATACATTCACATAAACATTCACAGAATAACATTTCCTTTATCTCTAGGTAGCACAAATTGTTTCAGATTAAAGCAGATCACCTTTTGACTCGAGCATGAGATTAAAGATGAATATCACACAGACAGTAGACTGTTGAGTAGTGCAAATATATTCACATCCCCTGTCAAATCTAGTTAGGCTTGGGGAAGTTAAATTAGGTCCCAATCCATACCCTGTATGAAACCAGGAGTGCATTTTGTCACATCCCTCGGACTCGAGATTCTAAAGAGGATCCTAGGAGCTCAGACTCTGGTCATTTATGCAAAACCTGTCCCACTGAAACAAGGTATGATTCTGGAGGACAACATTATACTTTTATTTGGTGTTCACTGCCCAGTCATTTCTGCAGTCAAAAAGTGAACCCTTCATCCATTGTTGCTTGTTAAATTCACAGCCTTCTGTGTTTTCTTTCCATGACAACCTTTCCAACATTCAGAAACTGAGTCCAAGCATGAGTATGCATTAGCACGCACATGTGCACACACACACAAACTCCTTATCCATTACTCTAAAATAATTTTAACAGCATCTGGGAAACAAATCCCTGAAGTGTAAAGCAAGTTCAATTGAATGCAAGAGACCAGCTTTCCAAGTCAGTGTAATTGGACCTGAAGCCAAGGAGTCATAAAATGCAATTTCAAAATTTAGTTTAATACTTTTATGCTATTCTTGAAACATGCTCAAGTAGAGCATGACTGCATTATAAAAGAGCACAAGGCAAATTGGAAGAAAAAAAATGTGCTGGTCAGGAATACCTGGGAAATATTAAGAGAAGAAATATAAGAAATTTTTAGAACAAAAGTAGCCACTCCTATCTAAAGCATTTTTTTTTATTTTGGTGTCCCAAGGTCATCCAGCTGGCTTTGTGCCTAAGGTAGGACTAGAATATATGATTTCCCAGTTTCTATCTCCTAGTTCTAGCCTGATGCCTTATCCACTACATTAACCTAGCCCTAGCATCAGTATTTAGTATTACATTAAATGTGGTTGCCTCTTAATCCATGACTTCCAAAGAGCAATCTGAAAATAATAGATTTCTAAAAACAGTTTTTCAAAACTTGGTTCCCTTCAAAGATTTCACAATTTGTTCCAGGTTTTTAGCTCCTAAAATTTCTTTTATCATGCTGGCTGCAAGTTCTGGGTATTATAATCTCAAAACATTTGAAGCACTTCATGTTAAGCAAAAGTAAGATTTAATATTTTCCATTTCCCACATGTAATTCAAAAAACAATTAGAAATCATGATAAACCCATGGGATAGTATAAGATAGGAAATACAATTTTAAATGAATACATTAATAAACCAATGTAGTCTGCAATCTTATATTTATTTACCCAGAGTAAACCCCACTGAACGTGTGTCTGAGTAAATGTGGATAGAAGTGTGCTATTACAAGACTAAATTGGCCTTCCATAACATGATGCTCCACGTATATTTTGAATTTCAACTCCTATCATTTCCAGCTGCTATAGAAGTAATTACAAGAGTTTAAGTACAACACAAATGGAAAACAACATGTTGGGAATTTTGGATTGAACCACACAAAGCCCTTATTCAAGAGGAAATCTGAGACATACACCCAGCAGGATCAGGCAGAGGAGACAGGTAAACACTTCAGATTGTATCATGAGTGGTAGAGAAGTTGATAGCAAAAATGTAGGTCTGAAGGAACAGCAAAACTTTTAGAAGCTTGCAGTCAAATACAGAAGAGGCCTTTTGAGTTCTCAATTTCAATTTTAAAATATCTTGGATTGCTCTTGTCAAGTAGACCTCAACAGTTGTATTACAAGTGGTTGTTGAAGAAGAATCTAACTCCATCCGAAGTCATTATTTCTATATTTGGTCCATATAGTAAATCTGTATTTCCACTGTGAGATAGAATTCTGGTTAAATTGTAACTGATCCAAAAACCACGAATATAAAGCATGATTTAATGGTGACATTTTAGAGAAATTTTCAATAAAACTAATTTCCCTCTACAAGCACAATGCAAAACTTATGGAGGCTTGTATTATTTGAATCATGGAATAAATCAACAGCCATGTAAAATACTGTATGGCATTTTTTAAAATGTACTGTATTGCAAAACTATATACTTTAAGGTTTACTTTGCCCTAAACTCCATACTTGCAGTCCGTCAACTCGATAGACCTGCTGCAAAAATAAGAAAATATTGATAGCATGCACTCCTAACTGGACAGTGATTCTCTCTTAAAAATATAAAATAGGCAAAGCAATTCTCATTGCATTCATTTTATTTGCAAATTTGGAGGTTTTACTCACACAATTACATTCTATCCTGAGTGCATTATTCAAAAATTTAAACATCTTCCAGATGACATTCGTGAATTCTATCTATTCTATCTATTTTCAAAAATAAAGATGGTTTTAACCTGGAATGGGATTCTCTCTGTTTTACAAAACCAAAGACTCTGATGATGTTATATTTACATGTAGAAAAGATTAGCAGCACATTCCTCTGAACTGTCTTGAAAAGTATTAGATTTATTGTGTCCAGTGAAACCTGCTCCATGTAGAAAGTTTAGCCACTTAGCTATTTAGCCAAAGAGCCAACTGAAAAAAGCGATAATACCTTGTTATGGAAAAACATCAATATTATTGCTGTTTTAAAAATAGAGAGTTTTAGCAGTGAAAGTGAAAGCTGCAAGATTCTAAAGAAAAAGAAAAATATGAACCCTAGGAATGGGCTTTCAGATCAATGAGCAATCTAGACTACCAGCTGGCAGTTGCTTAGGAATTCAAGCTAGAGTTTTCCTTTGCTCTATGGAGTTACCAATGCATCTTCTTCATGAAAATTATATACTACATCTGAACTAAAATTCAGTTGTGAATAAGTGTATTCTCACTTAAAAATATTCTTAGCATCTAATAATTACTAGGATTAAAAATCATAAAACAAAATTATTTAAAAATAAAGGGTTGCCAGATCTGGGCTGTAAAACTCCAGATGGCCACTGGAGACCAACAAAGGAACATAGAAAACTTCAACTTTCTACTGCTGTCTAGTTGTTGCCCTGATTTCTGCAGCCTGGATCTGATGGTACTAAAATATGTTGAAAATAAAAAAGTTGCAACTTCTGATTTCTAATGACAAAAGTAGATTTAATTTAATGTGTCCTTGTGGTAGTTATGTTTGATGCTACCTTCTATCACACAATCAAAATGACAGTGGAAATTCGCATTTCCCCATCAGAAAGATAGCCATGGTTCGTTTCAGCCTCAGCCAATGAATAAACCACATTTTGATGGATTTTAGCCAGTACACTAAACTATAAACTACTGCTTACAAGCCACACGATCTAGTTTCAAACATAGTAATTTACATGAAGCTGGTAAGTATGTTGAAAGCTGAGAAAAGGAGATATCCTAGTGAGAAAACAGGGTCTGGAGAAAAAGTAGTCTTTTGGGTTTACATAATAAATGAATCACATTTTTACTATTCTACTTATCTAATCTTTGAACCACTGGAATGTCTCTCCAAGAATTACATGAAAAGAATCACAAATTTGTTTCTGTTTTTCTAGGACAATCTAGAAAATATTTAGTCTCTTGCTTTATGAAGTCTTCCTAAAAAATATTCTGAATTAGCAATATGCATGCACCTGTGTGAGCAAGGGTGGTTTATTGTGCCTCTATAAGAAGCATTCTAAAAGCTTTTCTATGGAAGCAAATATACTGAAATCCCACTAACTCCAAATATGAATTCACTGTTGCTTCAAATCCATAACCTTTCCTGCTGGAAAGTAAGCATTCTTGTCTTCCAGAAGAAGCCCTACATTCTGGCAAAGTGATGGGGATTGGCATAAATCTGCTTGAAATTCTAAATAGCTGCTTTTAGTCAAGATTGACAAATTGGACTACATAGATCAAAGGTCTCTCTTTCTATGCCCACAGCGCTGCATGTTCTATGATCTCATTGCTTCTAGGTTCATGCTGACATTTGTATGTACTACAGAACTCCGTGAACATCAACTTGGAACACAAACTAATGGATGTTCCTTGGAACTCTTTGAGAACACTTGCAAGCTCTAAAACAAGCCCCGTTCACCATGGTACCTGACAGCATTGCTGATTCCCCTAGAAAGCGCTTCTGGGTTGGATGGAAGAATCAGATTTGAACTGAGGGCATTGAGGGAAGGATTCTGAGATCATTTCTAGATTTGCCTAATTGTTGTTTTTCTACAGGACATAATCCTTGGTAAGTGAGGTTCAGATGTTCACTATTTTCCTTTGGGGTTTCATTAAAGTGTGCTTAAAAAATTTAAATGTGCTTAATAAAATAAACTCGTGTGTGATAGATTGTTGTTAGAACTTGGAGATCATAACCTGTACTCCTGTGTTAACCCACACGTTTTAAAATGGAGTTCTATAGGTGTATTACAGATTAAGGATTTGCTGATTGCTTTCAGGCCCTGCACTGCAATTTTGTGACATTTATTTAGCATATATAATCAGAGAGCACCATTAAAAAAAACCCACTCATATACAAGTGAACCTAGTTTACAGCCACATTTTTTGTGACAGAACAGTTGTTTCTAATCACTCTAAATGTAGCATAGATCTGGATTTGGATGGAATATCTGATGAAACTTTTATAGTGTTATTTCTAGTGTTTTAATATCTCATGTTGGCCACATATGGCATATTGTCAAACTCATGGACTATTAAAGAATAAATGGCTACAGACTTTTAGCCAGCAAAGGAAGTGCAGCTGGCAGCCTGGGACCTCTGTGCGCACATGGACAGCCTTGCAGAGAACCACAAACTGGTTCTACCCAGTTTAGAAAATTAAAAAGATTAAGGCAGGAGAAAGCCTTACTTTTTTCTGGACCAAATTTATAATTGCTATCTTGGCTCTCTCCTCCAAACTTCTACAAGTTGTAGAAGAATCCAGTCAGTGATGCAGAAGTGCCTTTGATCTTTTCCAAAGGAAACCTCAGAGCAGGATTCCTGCTGAAGCTTCTTCTTATTATTATTCTTTATTCCAATTGAAGATGGGGGCTTGAATGAACGCTTCTGCCTGAAGTACCCAGTTATTTGTCTGCCCTCGTCACTTCCTAATAAGATTCTATCAATACAATCCCATATTGCTCTGCTTTTTTTTCTCTTCTCCAAACTGAGCCCAAAGAGATTGGTTAGGCCACTCGCCTCTTTTTCTATGCTGCGCTCTTTTGGATGTTTATTTGCCCCAGATCTTCTTCTCTGGTTAAGGCAGAGATCCCAACTACAGCCTGACCTCACCCTTGCTGATTCCCCATAAAGCCCTGGGGTTCTTCCCCACAGTGCCCCCAAAGAGCCCAAAGGGTCTGGTCTGCTTTGCCCAATAGGGCAAAGATTGACTTTTGAGCAAAGTTTCCTAGAATTGTTTCTCCACCCCACCTGGTTGTCGACATCCACTCACCCGCGCACCCCGCTTCTTTTGGAAGAAAACCCCCAAGGTGATGCTGGGGGAAGGGGCTTCACACGCTTGGGGAAACAAACAGGCTCAGGAATCAAGTCAAGACCTTCCCAAATCGGTAGCGGGACAAGACAGACCATCCCTCTTCCCCCGCCCTGCTCAGATGCCTGCCCCCGACAGCCAGGCTGCCTCCAGGTTCCCGACATCCAGGGAGGGGGTAGCCTTCGCTCCCTTTCAGAGTTCCGACTTACTCGGCCTTTTCCCCGAAGTAAAATCTTCGCTTGTTACTTTCTTGCGGTTAATCCGAGAAGAGGAAGAATTAGGCGAGATGAGCAGATGTTTCTTTTAATGCATAGGGTGGCTTTTATTGTAGTTTAAATTCGGGCGGGTTCCCAGGGGGAGGGGGTGCTTGGCTTTCTTTCCCTTCTCAATTTCAGTC
>NW_015386477.1:702444-715518 GCF_001527695.2 Protobothrops mucrosquamatus
GGCCTTGCTTGTGTTCTGACCCCTCAAGGCCGCCAGGAGCCTCCAGCCATGCGGCGACCCCAAGGACGCCCTGCCCTGCCCTGCCCTTCCCACCCCCAAGCCCAGGGAGCCGAGAAAACGGGGCGGAGAATCCCGGTTCTGCAGAAGGAGAGCAAGAAGGTTCCGCCAACGAAACAAGCTCGGGCCTCGCGCAAGTCCGTGGAGCCGAAGGAGATGGAAGTCGCGCAGCACCGGACCCTCGCCTGGCGCCGCCTTCCCGGCAAACTCGGCCGCCGTCCGCCCCGTCTCAGGGCATGCAGAACTTGCACCTGACGATCTTCTGGAAAGCACTTTGGAAATCCTTGTTGAAGTAGGCGTAGATGACCGGGTTGAGCAGCGAGTTGGAGTAGCCCAGCCAGTTGATGACGGCGCCCAGCCACGCCGGCATGGAACAACCCTCGCAGAAGGGCAGCACCAGCGCCACGATGAAGAAGGGCAGCCAGCAGAGGATGAAGGTGCCCATGATGATGCCCAGCGTCTTGACCGTCTTCCGCTCGCGAGCCAGGGCCATCTTGCGCTTGGCCTCGGCGCTCTTGGCCTCGTTCTTGCGCTCGGGGGCCGGCGAGGCGGCGTCGGGGAGTGGGTGGTTGGGCAGGGGCAGCATGAGGCTTTTGGCCGAGTTGGACGGCGTCATCTCGCGCAGCTCCAGGGCCGAGGCAGCTACCCAGCCGTCTTCGCCCGGCCGGAGGGCCCCGTTGACGCAGGGCGCCCCCTTGGCTTCCGCCGCGCTCCTCCTGCCCTTGGCCCCCGCCGCCGCCTGCAGCTGCCGCCGCTGCTCCTGCTGGGGACCGCCGTTGGTGCGTCTGGCCGGCGAGTGGGAAAGGCAAGTGTCGGCCACCTTTGCCACCGGCGCATCGGGCGACCGCGGCTGTTTCTTGTCTGCTTTGCGGACCGTCTTGCGGATGCGGAAGCGGGCCGCCTTGAAGATGCGCCCGTAGAGGACCAGCATGAGCAGCAAGGGGATGTAGAAGGCGCCGAAGGTGGAGTAGATGGTGTAGCCCGGGTCCTTGCTGATGGTGCAGGCGTTGGGGTCGGAGCGGTCCTCGGGCGTCCGCCAGCCCAGCATGGGCGGGATGGAGATAAGGAAACCGATCAGCCAGGTGAGGCTGATGAGGGCGGCGGCCCGGCGGGGCGTCCGCTTGTTGACGTAGTCGATGGGGTCGGTGATGGCCCAGTAGCGGTCCAGGGCGATGGCGCACAGGTGCAAGATGGACGAGGTGCAGCACAGCACGTCGAGCGCGATGAAGAGGTCGCACATCGCCTGGCCCAGCGTCCACTTGCCCAGCACCTGGTAGAGGGCGGCCATGGGCAGCACCAGCACCGAGACCATCAGGTCGGTGACGGCCAGCGAGCCGATCAGGTAGTTGGCTACCGTCTGCAGGGAGCGCTCCAGGACGATGGCCGCGATCACGCACGCGTTGCCCAACACGGCGAAGAGGATCAGCGCGCCCAGCACCACAGACGTGGCCAGCTGATAGCCCAGGCTGGCCGCCGCTGCCGGGGAGCCCGAGGGCGGCGGGGTTGGGGACCCGGTCGGCTCGCTGAAGCCGGCCGCCGCCGTGCCGTTGGGTAGCTCCATGGCGAGAGGGGCGGGCAAGAAGGCAGCGCCTTCACTCCGGCTCCGGCAGCGGCGGGCAGCTCCTCCCGAGGGTCACCATGGCGCCCCGACGGGACAGGCGAAAAGCGGCCGCCTGCCTGGATCACGTGTTCCCTTAATGAGCTATAGCGAGGTAGCGGCCGGGCTCGCGACGTCCAGCTCCTCGGGCCAGCCCCGGTCAGAGTGGCAGAGCCGCGGCGGTTGCATCGCGTCCCAGACTGACCCAGCACTCCGGAACCGACGTCGCCGAGCGTTCCTCTCGCTCGGCCTCCCGGCCTCGAACTCTCCGCCGACACCCACTTGCTGCTGAGGGTTCCACTTCGCCCTTCCTAAACTTGCTCTCTCTTTGCCTCCGGCCGGCTGCTTCGCCCTCGTCGACTAACTCTCAGTTGCTCAGTTTTCTTTTTTCCCCGACTTCCCGTCGGTCTTTCCGTCCTGGCTGAGGCTGAGGTTTCGTCCCGGTGCAACTTTTCCTCTCTTGGCTGCCCCTTCGCTTCTTTTGCCCCCTTTCTCTTCTCTCCCCTTTCTGCCCCCTCCCTCCCCTCCGGCGTCCTCGCTCCTGCTCCCGTTCTTTAGCCCTGCTGCTGCTGCTGCTGCTGTCGCCGACGTCTCTCTCTGCAGCTGCGCCCCCCGCCCCCCGCTTTTGTAGCGCTCCCGGGTTGTTCCGGGCTCCTCTCGCTCTGCCCTCCCTTTCTCTTCGATTCTCCTTTCCTCTCTAGAACCCACTCCGCCACTCAGTTGGTGACTTTCCTTCTCTTTCTCACGCCTCTTGTTGATAGGTGGTTGTTTTATTTCCTTCTCTCCTTTCTCTCTTCTCATTCCCAGTTCTTCACCTCCGAATCCTCCCGGGTTCTTATGCTTCTCCACTTTGCCCCCTTCATCTTTTCTTCAGTTTCCACTCCACATCATCCGACCGGCTGCTCCTCCAGCAAGCACACCTTATGCGTGTGAGTAGGTATTTCCCTCTGGATTGCGTTACACTCCAAGCGCCGGTCTCTTTTTATCAGTGGAATGTGCAACAGCATTGCCTGGTGAAACGAATAAGAAAGAGACCCTCCCTCCATTCACAAGGGGGAACTAAACCTGTCACAGCCTTTAGACCTGCCAGCACTCAGTTCCTTGCTTTTACCTTCATTTATCCCAAACTTCTAAGCAGTGTAAAGGAAAGGAATCATTCCTCAGAGCAAAAGTTAAGTCGCCAGCAAATAGGGCAACCGTCCTCAACTGATACCTTTCACAGGTGTTGCATTGACTCCCAATACTCCCAACCATCATTCTAAAGTTGGGGATCCACACATCCGGATAGGAAGAGAATGGATCTTTTCCTTCCACGTACCCAACACATTTCACATTGGTACTGACTGCACTGTTGGCTGCATCTTCCCTTCTTACCCAGTCCCTGGGAAGGAGAATGAGCTAAGCTTTGGCCAGAGGCCAAGCTGAAAAAAAATCGGGGGAAAGTACGCTCAACAAGAGAAGTAGGGACAGTCGTTTCTTATTTTGATCAGCCGAAAGAAATAACGCATTAACCAAGAGAGCAATGATTTGTGGATGATTTGTGAAGCTGCAAGGAAGGAAGAAAAGCCCTTTTTTCCCCCTCCGGCTACAATTTGGCGCTTGAAAAGAAGGCCATGAATGGGCACTTTGCCTTTTCTTCCCCTCCCCCCCCCCGCCTTCTTTGCTTTTGGCAGCGGAGGCAGCAAGATACCTTCTCGTCGTCTGCTTCCTCGTCGTGGAGTTTCAGGACCACGGACAGCGCACAGCTTTAAGGGCATTTGTCGCCACCTGCAGGACTGGGAGTTTCCACTCAGAGTGAAACCTTTTGCGGATACAGGCTCAGCATACATCTGTCCCAGCTTGCCCCACAGACATCTGGAGTGTGAAAGTGCGATCATGTTTTTGCACAAAGGCAGCCACCCCCTACTTCAGAATGTTGTTGTTTTTTTCAAGTCCCTGCAGCTGTTGCAGACGCACTGCCTGGAAAAGGCAATTGAAAGTCCTGTTCCCGTTGCCAGGCCAGGCCAGGCCAGTGACTGATGGCTTTGCTAAACGAAGATGGTGTTTGGGAAGAATTACTGTAAAATAGACTCAAACACCGAGTCTTTCAATCACTTTGCCCTTCCCTTGAATCTCTATTTTTCACTGGTTTCAGTTTCAGGGCTGCCATTTCGGGGATATATAAATTGACCACCCTGAAGCAGTGTTTAATTGTTTGCCGGAAAAACTGCAATTAGTGCTTTTGTTTCCTCCTAAGAGAGGTTATCAGTAAGTACTCAAATGAAAAGTAAACTTTGCTTGGTTTGATTGTGACTACATTAACATCCCAAAATAAAAGATTCTCAGATACAAAGTTGCTGTAGAAATATATCTCTCTCTCTCTCTCTCTCTCTCTCTCTCTCTCTCTCTCTCTCTCTCTCTCTCTGTGTGTGTGTGTGTGTGTGTGTGTGTGTGTGTGTGTGTGTGTCTGTCTCTCTCTGTCTGTCTGTCTCTGTCTGTCTCTCTCTCTCTCTCTCCCATATGTGTGTGTCTGTTGCCCATCTCATCTACATCTATGCATGTTGCTCTGAAAGCAGTGTGTACAGGAGTCTCATTTTGACTATAGTCAGACACTCCTTTTTCAAATACAAGACAGGATTTTGCTGGTGAAAAACTTTCTTCATTTTCTAAGCTAAGTCACAACAGTGTGGAAATACTGTTATATATCTAAGAAGAAATCTTACTGTATTTTTTATAAAGCAAATTTTTGGTGTGCAAACTTTTAGTTTTTTTGGATTATAAGTGCAAGTAGCCAGGAAGCATTATTACAGAATGTGGTACCTGAACATGAAAACCTGTGATTAGGAAGACTGTATTTTGGAATAAATATAATGAAAAAGGATGTTGTTTCTGTCACATAACCTTTTGGAAAGGGCTGACATAATGATCAAGAAACAAACAGGGATGAATCAGGATGAATCAGGACTGAATGAATAAAAAATAAGCAGAGATGAAATAGCAAGGGAGCTTGCTTTTAAGATGGATTTGTTTACCAGTGCATTGCTATTCATGCAAATCATTTCAACCCATTGCAGCTGATAGCCATTTAGCTATCTAAAGACCCATATGTACTGATTCTCATCAGCTTCAATCCCCCCCATATATACATCTTGCTCCTTTCCTCCCCATCTTCTTAACTGTAATCTTTACTGTTAATAGAAATATTTATTCTTCGTGGTTTTATTGGCTTTCATTGTTGTAAGCCACCCAGAATTGGCTTGAAGCAAGATGGGCAGCAAACAATTCAAATAAAGAAATAAAATTAGAAAGAGGCCAAGATGAACTTTTGAATATGACTCCCTCCTCTCCTGAGGCAGCTGTCTCACTATGCCTAGTGACAGGACAGGCTGTGCATGCAAAGGCAAACAAGCACACAAAGCTAAAATCAAAGATATATATCTCTTGTTCTCAGAGCCCTAGAAAACCGTGAATTTCAGGAAATTAAAATACAACATACTGTTAAAATTACTGATCTTCAGAAGATAAAGATGCTATAGCTTTACCTGATAGAAGAACGCAAAAAAAAATCCTTTAAAAAATCTCAAAATGAGAATAGTATCTCTTCAAGCTATCTGAAATGGGCACTGGGTTGGCACAGCATAAATAAATGTATTGCTTGCTATGGGGGTAGTGATGAGGGAGATTGTTTATCTGGGTAATAAATTTATTCTACTGACAGTAATAATGTTGATTAAGAAAAAAATTGGAAAATCTTGGGGAAAAATTGCAATCTGTTTTTGGATACAATATATTTACAAGGTATGTTGAAAAAAAATTCAGTCTAGTTTGTCTTTATACTTAGAATTAAGTTTGGATAGGATCCCAAGTAACTTACTTATTTTACATACTTACTTCCCTATTAATCATCATGCACATCGTTCCTTTCCTGAACCTGACCAACGATCCACCCAATCCAGAATATCTTTTTGCAACAATGGCCAACCAGTCCTCTAAAGTTCACTAGCATCATGTTACCAAGTACAATGCCTTTGAACAGAAGACTTCTATTTAGCTATCATATTTTATAACACACTGACGGCTTCTGCTTATGTGCCCAAAAAGATGCTATTCCTCTGTTGGGGATGGTGGGGATGGTATCAGCAGACGTTAGGGCCTCAAGGGAAAAAAATTATAAGAAAGGAATTTTTCCTACTGACATACATGGAATTAAATCAGCGAGGAAGCATTAAGTATATGCAGTTAGAGTACAATACTGATTGACTGTTAAGGGGAAAGGCTGAAGAGGAAATGACATAGAATGCTGGTTTTCTTTCAGAGCCAACCTAGAACCAAAGAGAAATTTCCTGTTTAATCAGTGGAATGACTTGCCTCCAGAATTGTGGGTAGTCCGACAGAGGAGATTTTTTTAAAAAAAAAAATTGGGCAACCATTTGTCTAAAATGCAATAGGGTTTCCTGTTGGAGCAGGGATTGGACTAGAAGACCTCCAGGGTCCCTTCCAAAACCTCCAAGGTTCCTGTTAAAGACCCCTGAAAAAATACACACAGGTATCTTGCTAGAACTTCCAAAAGAAATAGATCACACTGCAGAGTCCTCTTGTCAAAAGGATTATGGATGAAGGTGTTATTTAATCCATGACAGTAAAAAATTGATATGGGAAACCCGAGAAAGAAATATTTCCCACATCTGGGTGGAGCCAGTTGCCATGTGGAATTTTAGCTGCTTTTGACTTCTCAACAAGCACATCAAAGCTTATCCATCTGTTCCATTATGTAATATCTACGCAACTTTGTCCCTGTGCATTCTCCTCGAATAAACACTGCATTCTGGTTTTCACCATCCTAAATATACCAAAGTAACAGTTTTAACAGTTTTAATGCTTCATAAACTTGTATAATCTGCTGAGTTACATGCTCAGCATAGTTGGCAGAGTTACATGCTCAGCATCAAACATGAGCACTATTTGAGGTGGGCTTCACTTTAGGGTAGTGACTCTACAAGGAGAATGCCAGAGATGGTTAGAGGTTAAATAAGCAGTACAAAGGATCAGAAGAAAAAGTAGATGAAGCCCTTATCTCATACACTTCACCTCTTTCCCGCATCTCTTTTTTCTCTTATTTTCCTTTATGTTCCCACTTCTTTTTTTTCCCTCTCTTAGAACCTGAACTTATTCCTCATAAAAGATTTTAAAAATAAAATCAAATGTTATCCAAGGCATTAAGGGAGAAGACTAATTCCTTGTACTGCCACTTAAGAGGAATTGAAATAAAAGAAGAGACAATCTCTTACTATTCCTGAAAAACCAGATACCACTTTGGGGCTACATCAGGGGTAGTCAACCTTGGCTCTTTTATGACTCGTGGACTTCAACTCCCAGAATTCCTGAGCCAGCTAAGCTGGCTCAGGAATTCTGAGAATTGAAGTCCACGAGTCATAAAAGAGTCAAGGTTGACTACCCCTGGGCTACATTATCATTATCCTGTTGGAAGGACACCTGAGATAAGTAAAATCACTGTCCAAAGTAAAACAAGAGACAGTGAGAAATAGTATTAGAAAAGAGCAAAAAACAATGCAAGCATCTTTCATTATTATAAAAAGTATAAAATTATCAGCATTTATTATAAACATATTTTCTGTTCCTAGATTCACAACCATTTCTTTTTTCATTTACAACCATTTTCATTCATGGATGCATTATATCATTTGAGTTTTTTCTCATAATCCCTTTCTTAATAATGTTTGGAAATCATATGTTTCCTTCATCACTGACCCATCACACTATGAAAGCATTTTCTATGAATCTTCTACTTCATTAAGACATATTTTATAAATGGTTACTACAGTTAATACTTTTCTTCTCTTGTCACTTTTTCTGTTTTTTTACCTACCTTTCTTAATGTGCTGTAGTTATTGCTCTTGTCGGCCATTCCTTTGCTCACATTTGACAGAGGAGGCATGCTGTGGGCCCCGTTACTCAAGGAATTCCAGCTGGTACCATCCAGGAGAAGGACCTTCTCTGCCGTGGCTCCTGCCCTTTGGAACATCTTACCCCCTGAGATGAGATTGGCTCCCATCCTTCTGACTGTCCACAAGAGTCTGAAGACCTGACTCTGCCAGATGGCTTGGGGCCCAAGCGAGGGAGCATCATACTGGAAAATGTTGATAAATTAAGAAGCAATCCTATCTCGTCCTCTTCCCTTCCACACAGCCTGTTCCTTTCCTTCCCATCTTTTAACTATAATTTTCTTTTGTGATTTCTATTTTATCATTTTAGAAATATTTATCTGTTAGGATTGTAATGTTTTAATGCCTGGATGCTGTAATGCCACCCAGAATTGTTTCGATATGAGATAGAATGAATGAATGATTAAATAAATAAATACATAAATAAATAAATACATAAATAAATACATAAATAAATACATAAATAAATAAAATATATATTATCTTGCCATATTAATTAACTGTTCAGTAATTTGAGTTCAGAGTTCATCATTTTGAAGATGTGGTCCATAGGAAGGCAATGCAATGTCCATAGCATACTATAGATTCTCCCTTTGTTGATAGAAAAGAAGATTCACTATGGATGGTGATGCAATTTTGCCTTTCAAGGGTATCCTGCCAGTAATAGTCCATTGTCAATAAGAACTAAAATATGATGTTATGGGGTTGAACCTGGGAAGACCAGAGGAACCTTTCAGTTTCTCAAGTAGGCAAAGACTACTCACACAGTAAGTACTAATTTTAAATTTGACAGCTATGGGGGCAATTTTTTTCAAATCAGATGATGAAGATTGAGAAAGAAGCCATTCCTCCTGTGCTATCCAAGTTCAAAAGGGCTGCGGTGGTCCCTTTTCATGCATTCACCCTCCCTTGGTTTCTTACATGATCGGTCTTTGTTACTATTTCATATTTGCTCCCTGAAGAAAGAAAGAAACAAAAATAGGATTGGAGAGAATTCATTACATCCTCTTATGAAAAGGAAACAGGATGCATTAGGAAAGGAGAGAGAGAAGTTTGAACAAAGAAAATGAAGTTTTGTGAACTAATGACATGAAGAAACAGTTGCTCATTACTGACCTTTTTAAATCACTTAGACTAAGATTAGAGAACCCATAGACAACTATTGCTAAATTGCAAATTAAGTAAACCCAGCAAGCATGACTAAGAGTCAGGGATGCAAGGAGTTTCAACATGGCATCCACATTTTGCCAAACTTGTGAATTGCACATAGCAAAAGAATTGACATTTCAGTTCTTCTACAGAGCATATGACTTGTTTTTTTTTTTTGAATGTCCGCAAGAGAAAAAAAAATGAATTTAAATTTCCTGATTTCCACTAAACTTTTTCTTTTCTCATTCCTAGAGAGATTGAAAATAACATTTAGAAAAGAGCACTTGAAGACTCTGGTCTCTCCTAGCTTACACTGCACACAAATACTGATTGGTCTGGTTTGTTTTGTAACTCATTCTAGTCAGGATGAATTATTGAAATGCTTTAAATAAATAAATCCAAAAATAAACCAGTATGTAAATAAAACACACAGGTATAATGAACCCTTGGGTTTTTCTTGTCTTCCTTCCTATTGAAATACTGTCTAGAGAGGCTTCTGCTCAACAGAAGAATGGCAGGAATAAAAGATGCTTCCACATTTCCTTGGTGGTCATGTTCCTGTTCAAAAGTGTCTTGCCAAGAAAGCTGTTCAAAAAGCAGAAAGGGAGGCAGATATATACATGAAAAGAAAGTAAATAGTGAAAGCAAAAGAAAGATAGATAAAGAAAAGGGCTGACGTTCTATCCCTTATACAAACAACCATATTGTTCCCAATTGCACCACTGAGTTATTGCCATATGAATCCATCAATATTTGGGCATTATTGATTTGGTTGCTTCCTTTTTTATCATATTTAAAGAGTCCTCAGTTCCATAAAGATTCTGGGCAGTATACAACAATTCACACACATACACACACATACACACAACTAAAGCTCTCATTCCTGTAACTTTTACCTGATCTAAATAGTGCATCATAGGGCAACAATTTCTAAACTAACATACCCTCAAATGGGCTAACTTACACAATATGTGACCTATGATTCCACTGGAATTGAAATTTGGCAAATGACATAAAATTATCATAAAACAGTTTATGATATAATACAAGACATCATAAAACATTTCCTGTGCTGATGTTTCACTGTGCTACACAGTCTTTCAAGGCAAATACATCTCTGAATGTATCCCAACTTTTCTAGTGAAGGCAATGCATTAGAGGTTTTGTCACTGTTGAAAATATTGAGGAATCTGGTAAGGAAATATCTCTGAAACAATCACCCAATGGCACAGGTTGTCTAATATTTATATATTCTCCATCTATCTTTTCATCCATCCATCTGTTCTGTCCCCGTCGGACACACACACCCAAACAGCCAGCCGAGGGTTAAATAACTTCTCCACACTCCAATCCACAGATAAGAAAACTTGGCAGCAGCTCCGTAGCTGCCTGCCAAGACTTTTACTCAGAGAACAAAACACAATACACACAGTTAGAAAATTAAGTCCACAGCAAACTACTTCACCAGAGATTCAGCTTTGTCCATCACAGAGTCCAAATGGCCACCACCTCCCTTTTATAGCCTGTGGGGTGTGGTCCAGTGACTCAGCTTAATCTCTGGCACGTCTCCTTTTCTGCTGCGCATGCTTGTCGCTCCTACGCTGGCGTGGATCCAGCCACAACTTCTCTTCCTCACTATCTGAAACACCTGGCTCCTGGCCAATCTCAGAAACACCTGGCTCCTGGCCAATCTCAGAAACACCTGGCTCCTGGTCAATCTCTTCTCCATCTGGAGACACCTGAGGCATTGCCAAAGAGGAGGGTCCTGGAGCAGGAGACCTGGCCATCTCCTCTCCTTCATGTTCGGAGCCTTCTTCCTCCAATAAGAGGGGCTCACAAGACGGAGCCACAACACCATCCATCCATCCATCCAAAGAGCAAGCATTCAAAATAATATATAAAATCCTAAAAGGATTTTCATTCACCCTTCCATAATCCAGATCTGGGGAGAAAGTCAGCCTTTCAAAGAATTTTTCAACAGGGTCATGATGGGGCCCAGGCAGGTTTTTTTTGCGGGGGATGCTGTTCCAGAGGCAGGTGTTGCCAAAGATAGCATTTCTGTACTTTATTCCAGAGGTCCCCAATCTTTTGGGCACCAGCGACCGATTCTGTGGAGAAAGGTTTTTCCACAGACCGGAGTGCTGCCTGCATCCCACAGATGGGGCTTTGCTTGTTTGCGGACCAGTTGCTGGCATGCCGTGGTCCAGTACTGGTCCACAGACTGGAGGTTGGGGACCCCTGCTTTATCCTATAGCCCAGGTCTATCTTTGCATGCATTCTGGTTTATTATAGTAAATTTAAAATTTAAAACTGAAAATTTAAAACTTAAAACATAGATACATCCACTGTCTTCCCACCTCAGTCTCTCCCAAAGCAATTTGAAACTGAGTTGTTCTTTGCCTCAAAAAGCAAAAACATGCTGAGATTACTATTAAATAATCAATGCTCCCTGCAGCTGAAGAGTAAGAAAAAAAATCCACACATATACACACCCCAGTTAAACACAAGTTCTAAGAAATAGAAATTTAGTTTCTCTCTCTCTCTCTCTCTCACACACACACACACACACACAAACAGACACACACAGTTTCTAACTCACACACAGAAAAGGAAATAATTTGCTTGTGCCCCTCTATAAATGCATCCTGATTGCTTGATGAGATGGTGATTCATAAAAAAAGGATCCAATTTGTCTTCCCATCAATGCTACTTAGCATATAAAAGCGTCTGAAGATGCAATGATACAATATCAGTAGTTTTGCAGTATTTCTAACCATGTTTGCATGCTGCTGTCATAACTGAAGGAAAAGGAAGATAAGCTCTGCGCAATGGAGACAGGCTCTTAGAAGGATACTTTAAAATGCAGACAGATTATTTAGGTTGTTTTGACTGCTTAACAATCCTTACAGGGTTTTTTTCTATGCATTTCAGGAGAAACACGGATAAATAATTATGCATTTTTCCTGCTTCCCTTCCCATAGGGAACCAGTCAACGTGCAAAGAGCAAGGTTGTCCAAGTTTTATTAAGTAAGTGCCCAGAAGAGGAATAAGTTGCTGAGAGAAGGAGCTGAAGTCAGAGGCTACAATTCTCACAAATTGGAGAATGGACAAACTACAACATTTTTTTTTAAAGTGCCCTGAGTCAGAAATCCATTTTGCAGAATGAATCTATTTTTAGGGGAGACTGCAGCAAGCTAAGATTTCATCATAATGATGACATACTGTATGCATTGTGATATCAAGCTCTACCTGTGCGTATTTGCATGTGATATTGTAAGGAAAGGATGGAAGGATCAGAATTTATATTGAAGCATCACAAAACACATTTTATTACCTGCTCCTGCTTGCTTTCCCATTATAATATCTCATCTAAGCCCATCTACAGTCAATTTTAAATGGTGCAATGATCCTTGTTTAGGTAGGGATGACCTAAATCAAAACTGGTCATTCCAGAACTATGTGAAAAAGTAAAGGAATTTCATGCTGGATACGAGTCAAGAATTCTTAAAACAGCTTTGCTCATATTGGTTGGTGCCAAAGATGGAAGAAAATAATGAGCAGCAGACAAGCCAACTTGACAAACCTAATTGTGACTTCTAAACAGCAGAAGCTACTGTTTGTTTTAACTAAGTAGGAACATCTTTATCGGTTGGGAGACCATCCAAATCCCTTAATAAAAATATAACATATATGTAATAAATAAGCATAAAAATATTAATTCTGCTGAACAGCTAATAAGCTAACCACATGACTAGATAAGACTAAATTTTACTTTTGGTGCTCTGCTACATTTTCAATCAGCAACAGTAATGTCATCTGTTTTGTGTTCCTTGAACTCAAAATAGAAACATCTGAGAATCATTAAATCCTTGGCTTATTAAATTGCTTATTAACTTCGGGGGTTCTGAAGTGCCACAGCATGTAGCAAAAGTATATTCTTCATTACCAACCTATTTAGTCTAGTAGACCCCTACTGTTCTTATTCATTCTTTAAAGTGAGTCATAGAGTTCATGCTGCAACAACTGTAAATAAGAGACCCTTACACAAGTGTCAAGTAAATACATTTTTCCATTTGCAAATGATTTCCTAAAGTTGGGTTTTCCTACTTGTTCTCATTTTTTATTTTTATTAGGTGTTAACTTTTACCATGTTTTCAGAATCTGTATTTTATCAAAATGTCTAGAAATGACAAAGCACTTTCAACATATAAGCTTCAAAACACAAAATATAGAGCTATTAAAAATACACCATTAAAAGTATTCTATAAAACATCCCACACAACTGTAACAAGTAGCAGATGGAAGCATTTGCTTTCAATTAAAAAAAAA
>NW_015386477.1:717405-718717 GCF_001527695.2 Protobothrops mucrosquamatus
CTTGATTGAATTCTCTCAACTCTTAGTTTCTCAAAGAGCTGACCACAAAAACCTCAGTTTCTGCAGTCTACTCATAAGGAGTGGCTGTCTGGAATGCAAATGGGCAATCCCACACTCTTTCTTTTATCTGATAAAGTTTAAGCCAGCTGATCTCATTGATTTGGCCATTGATCTCCACTATATTGTTATCCCTGCTCCTTTGGAAATGTCTAGTTCACCATAATCTTCACTGGAAGCTCCAGTCTCATTCAAGTACCGATCAGATCCAATCTTGCTTAGCTTTTGAGATCAAAGATTGGCTAGGTGTTGCTAACTAGTTAAGATGCATGGGGAGCTCTATCAGATGATTTGTTTCCACTCCCTTCCCTTTCCTCTGACTGTCTGTATGTCTGTTTGGTTGAGATATTTTGAGATAATCTCTCTAGGCAAAGATCTCCTAAGTCAATTTATATCAAAACAACCACAAAATTCAACATAGATGAAACCAACCATTTCAAACCACAGTCTGAAAGAATTCACAGGCAACACAACATTGCTATACAATTATAACTTAAAACAATGTCCAAATCAGTAGCAGTAACCTTCCTAAAAACAGCAATGGAACCAATGAGTTTTCAAATCTATTTGAAGTCCTATGCTGGTGAAACCTTAACTATATTAGTTCAGAACTGTAGGACTGTCATTGAGAAGGCCTGTTTGTTCTGTCTCTTAGTGTGATTATCTTACAGCAGACTTAAAGAGCTGATCTTAAAACTCAAATTAATTTGTATGGATTGTTGAATTAATCTTGCCTTCAAATATCATAGGGCAGGGGTGTCAAACTGCCGGCCCACGGGCCAGACACATCATCTGGAAGCCATGCCCACCCCATTGCTGGCAATGGCAAAACCATCCCGATACATTGCGCGATGTCACGTGACGTCGCGAGTTTGACATGTCTGTCGTAGGATCTTAAACATTGGTGGGATTCAAATATGTGAACAACTGGTTCTCTGTGTGGATGCCGCTTCCAGAGGTCCATTCTGGGCCTGGGCAACAAAAAATTAGCTACAAGTTCTGCCAAAGTGGTGCAAATCGGCTGAATCCCACCACTGGTCTTAAAGCATCACTAGATAGATTGTAAATCTTCTTGACAAGAATCCTTTTTATATTTTGGAACACCTTATATATATGAAAATGGACAATCACAGAAACATAAGATTTCCACTCCCTAAATTATATCAAGTCACAGTGGAAATCTCCACCCTGATACTATTCATGTCATTAAATGTGGGAAACCGGGACCTGAGTCTCCCGGCTTGGTTTCAGACCT
>NW_015386477.1:719563-744687 GCF_001527695.2 Protobothrops mucrosquamatus
TGTGGTTCACACTGGAAGGTCTTATCAGGAAGTGATAATATTATAGCTTGTGTAGACAGCTTTGTTGACTTGCTTCTTAGTTCTCTGTCCTTACGTGTTTGCAGCTGCAGATTGCAGCCTAACACGTAGGCATGAAGAAGTGTAGAATTAAGCATACTGAAGGTTACAAGATGGAGTGACTTATGCTATATTCCAACAATTAAACTCATCCTTTGAAAGGAAATATGGAAGAGAAATCTGTAATATTGAATAATGGCACTTCTTTTCATGTATAGGCAAAGCCATTAAAAGTTAGGAACAGCAAACATTATGGATTACAAAAGAAAGCAGCCTAGGTAATACATTCTTCATTTTTAGCACTGCAGTCTTGATAGAAAAACTGAAGTGAAATAAAATCACATGGCATTTTGATTAATCACTTACATCAAGAACTTTCACTAAAAATGTTTGGCAAAAATTATGTTTGATCAATTCTTATTTCTGAGAATTGGGAATCTTCACTGTTTTGGGTAAGACCTGTTAATTCTAAGAGCCCATGTAAGCTACTCTTAGTTTCCAGAAAGAAAAGTGGTACTTAGGAAATATACATATTCAACAGTCAATAAACCAGTTCTAGGTCAACTGGAAAGAACATAAAAAAATGAATTGATGGATCTTATATATAAGATTGTTCATTCTTGTTAATTTACTGACAAGCTCAATTGAAATTTTGGGAATCTTTTTGGGTGTTGTGCCATCATCAACATGGCCTATTACAAAACTAGGTTTATTAGATGGTTAGGAACTTTGGATCTTCTATCCTTGGGAAACCAGATTTGCACTCTTAATGATGGATTGTTGTTGTCTTATCAATTACCAATAGCTAAAACCTTCCTCCTTAAAAAAAAGCAGTGTACAGTTTACTTGAACATTTTGTCTAATTTTATTGGAGAATTTCTTGCAACTATTACTATGCTGTATGTGGATGTGAGTGTTAATTATTATTATTATTTTACATTATCTGGATTTTGTTATAATTTTAATTATTTTTAGTTGCCCAAAAAGATGCATTAGAATGTCAGGATCTGCATTTTTATAAAAATAAATGAAATCATAAAAGAGAATGCTGAAGTTGTTTCTTGCTCCTCTTCTATTTCTTTAATATGCTGTCTACCATTCCATCATATTTTGCCTTCCCCCACCCTCCCCCCTTTGTTTGGTACACTTCCAAACAAAGCAGTGGTCAGGAAAACAGTCGTATTTATTTTCTAAGGAGACTTCTGAAGATTTTTGTAGAGCCCAGAAGTGGTTTTATAGATTGAAAGATATTGCTGTAGGCTGGTGTTTTCCATTGCACAATGCCAGCTGGGAATATTCATGTGCAGATGGATGAAGGAGAGACACAGGGACATAACACTAGACAATGATGTTTGGCTTTCTTAATTTATTGCAGTGTCTTTATAGGTATATGATGTAGTGTACTAAATCTTTATTCCCCTAATACGGTTTGTTGCTTCCCCAAGCCGGCTGTGAAAGCAGTGGCAGATATCTGTCTAGGCTGGCAGATGAATCTGAGTTCAGTACAAATGATACAACAGTGTCTTCTATAGCATGCAATGCCAGGAAGTGAATTTAAGGTGCATAAGACTTTCTGCATGGCAGAGTTCCTCTTAACTGCCCATCTGCTTTCTGAAGTGCCTGTCTCACTTTGCCTAATAATACAACAGACATGTGAATCTGATTGATAGACACCAGTTGCCATTTATTAGAAAGATAGAAACTGAGAAAATTAGTTTACAGCACTTTTTTATTACATCATTGAAGTCCAAATCAATTGTTTTGACCCAGGAAAACAGTTAACTAGCTTTTCTCTTTGTTACAGTTTTGCCTACCTTGCTTTTCAGTTTTATATATATATTGTGCAGCTTTTACCAATCTTATGCTTTCCAGACATCAGGATTTACAAAAACAAGCATCTTTTTTCAATATAACAAACATAGAGCTATATTGCACATTTGCTATTTTCCTTTTCTCAATTAAAAAGGTTGTTAACCTTTTAAAAAAAATAAATAGGTCATGGAGGGGTGAGAAATGTGATTGTCATTTTAATTAGAAAAAATAAAATTTTAAGTCTTCATGAATGATTATAACCTCAGCCTTCTCTCCCTTATAATAATGTTAATGTACCATCAGAGAAAAACACTATTAATTATCCAAATTTCAAATGATGTAACCTTCTCTAATTTTAGTAACATAGAGGCTTTTCCATCAAAAAGGCCTTTTAATTATAACAGCTGCAGAAAATATTTTTTTTTGTAGAAAGTAGCTACTATTAATGTCACATAAAGAGAATGACCTTGGACCAGTTTTCATTATTTGCAGTATATCTAGCTCCTCATTATTACTTTTTCTATTCCTTAGGGCTTTGAAATTTACAAGGTAGCTCAATGGCACAGCATAGTCTTGCATGGACAAGATTACAAATTCAATTTCTGTCTCCTGTTAGATTTTTAAAAACTCCTTTGTACAATTTGGGAGAATCATGGCAAATTAGGTGCCTCAGGAACTTACCACTTTTTAAGTAAGGGGCCTCTTGTTTCTTTCCATCCACACTGAGCCCCCAATATTCACACTTTCCATTTCTCCACCTTTTCATTATGAAGTAGGCATATTTCTTCCTTTTTTCACCTTTTTTTTCTTTTTTGAACTGCTTCTTAGTTTTAAAGTTGTGGACTGCATGCTCAGCATTTTACATGAATATGAAACAACTTTCCCTTTTTAATATGTGAAAAAGAAAACTAAGTTTTATATTTTAATATGGGATAATATAAAACTGGCTTATATATTCAAAATTCCAGGAATAGTCTCAGCACTAGATCTATGCCAGGCCTGATAAAATTACAAAAATAAGGCTTTGTTTACTGCATTTATTTCTTATTGCTGTTGCATCTATCTATGGATCTGGGTTACATGACAACAAAAGCAGAGGTCATAGTTGGAGATAAAAATTCAGAAAGTTTGTTCCTGGCTAGAGACATAACACAGAAGAGTAATCAGTCAAGAGCCAAGTAAGCCCAAATTACAAGCAAAATGCCAGAAGGTAAGCACAAAGGAATATTAAGTGTAAACCATAGGGAAAAAAACAGAGGGTTTTTTTTTTAGGCAGTCAGTTATCCAGACTAACTCCCAATCACAAGAATTAATAGACAAGAACTAGTTTGACCCAGATTGCTGTACACTAAATAAAATTGGTACTTATCAAACCTAACCTGGCTACAAATGTAATCTAAGCATGCTGGGCTATTCTCAGGTGCATCAGAATTCCCAAGGTGCTCTTTGATCTTTTATGTACTCTCTCTCTTTAGGTATGTAGAGAGAACTATTAGATCTTCTTCAGAATTTTAAATATACCAATCTTTAGATCTTCAATCTTTTTGCAATAAGTCTGTTCCTTTATCATTCTTGTTGCTCTTCTCTGAACCTATTCCTCCCTACATGCAGGAGAGAATAATGTTTGATCTCTGTCAGAACTACATGGATGAAAGATGATGTTTCAAACATTCCTTTTTGTGATTTGCACAGACTTTATTCTATCATACTTTCTCCCAGTGTGTTAGTCTGACTGGACCTAACAAACTTAAATCAGGAATTATTGTCAACTGAAGGGATATTTGGCCAGACTGAGAACAAGCTTACACGCATTCTTTACATGTAGGGTTGCCAGGTCTGCTTCCAAAAAATAGCGGACAAGCGGGGGGGGGTTTAAGTAGTAAAAAAAGTAGACTGTACAGCTTTAGATTACGTACCATTTCATCATAAAGCTTTTGAATAAAAAAAATGTCCACTATTTTGTGGAAAAAAATAGTGAACATAATGTGAAAAAAGCAGACTGTCCACTCAAATAGTGGACACCTGGCAACCCTATTTGCATGCATTGCCCCTACATTCCAAAGCCTTGGGCTTCGGACTAATCCACCCCTGCTTCTTCCCAGTATTATGTCATTGCAATGAATTCTTGCCAGGATAATTCCATATATGAATGGGTGGCTGTCTAGAATTTCCCTAATTGAAGCTGTCAGCAGGCAGAGGAAAACAATCAACCTAATGAAAATAATTTAAATGTCAATAGTACTAATGTTGATTTGGGGGCTGGAGGAAATTTGACTAGATGTTAATGAGGCCAGTTACAGATAGGAAGGATAATATTTCTTGGGCATGATCTGAGTAAGTAATTATGAACACACCCCTGAGTATATATCCCACGAAACTCAGGACAATGTACTTCAAAGTAGGCACTGGATTGAGTATAAGTGAAGAATGTGAGTAGAAAGCACAATACTAGATAACTTTGAATGGATGTAACAATTTTCAACTTTTTAACAAGGAGCACAGGGCCAAATACATTCTGCATTATGATTTACTTAACTAAGTGTAATGCTGCCATTCAAAATTCTCTCACTATCACCATCATTGTATGAGTGTATCTTATAAGTGGGTAATATATAATAATTTTAAGAAATTGTAAAGCCAGTCTCCTGATCCCGCTCACATACGAACACCTCACAGTTGGGTTAAAGAGTTTTTAAAGGGCTAAATCATAACACTTTCTCATTAATCCTATTATTATCAATGCAATTATTATTCTGACAAAAGAAATTCATTAAGCATGGGTACAGTGTATTTTAGTTTGGGAGGAATCCTTCATTCAGAAATAACCCTGGTTAAAATGATTGAAGTGAGAACCAAATTGAACTGAATGCATTTTGAACCAAGTCTCAAGTTTATCTTCTCTACCCTATTGCTTGCAACATTAAATGAAGTCAACTTCTCCAAAACCACTGTCATAGCTTTAGAATAATTTCAGACTGTTACACCAAGAGAATAGGGATATGCAGAACTGGTTCCTACATGGTAACTCGGAAGCAATAAAATATTCTGCTTTTCTTCTGGAATACCTGATCTATCAGCTACGGGTTGGTCCTGTACATTTGTAAAAATAAATTTTCCAGAGCAGGAAGTGCACTTTCAGAAGTAAATGTTCTCTTCCCCAAATAGTGAATTTTGCAAGCAATGCCAAAAGAGCCCACCCTTTGAGAGGCTAGAGGTGCAGAATTTGTAACAAAAATGTCATTTCATCCTCATCAGAATCTAGATATTAAAAGCTCAGTACCTTAACACTCTTATCCCATAGGAGATAAATCCCATAGAGATAAATTTAAGAAGCAATCAAATAGATAATAGATTCAATCTAATATATTCAAACTTAGTCAGTATATTTAGAACGTATCTACCATTCATTGCTGCTGTCAGCCCAGCCCTACACAAACCCAACAGAACACTATATTCACTGTCAGAAATGGCTTACAGGAGTCTTCATGCTTCTAGATAAAATGTTTCTAGTTAAAATGTTTCTAGATAAAATGTTCCTACAAAATTATTCCTTTTTCTATGTCAGCTCTAAAAAGAATTGTGATTTATTATCCAGAACAGGTCTAAGGCTAGGGGGAAGGGGCATGGGTATATGTGTCTTGCTAATCCTACAGTATCTATATGATGGGCCTAGCATAGGGTTTATAGCCAATACACATTCAAATCAGGTGACCTTTCAGTTCTGATCCATGCTAAGTCCCAAACCAATCCAGCTGTTGTACTACATTTAAGTCATTATCTCAACTTCTTTGCTATTAATATAGAAATATTCATCCCACTTACTCCATTACCTCCCTAGTGGTGTCATATAAGCAGTGCTTTTTTTCTAAAAAAAAAAAAAAAAAAGGTGCCAGAACTCACACATGTGATACAACCCGCCTTGCCTACCCTATAAGGTTCCATCCAAAAAAGGTACCGGAACTCCGTTCTGGGCGTTCTATGAGAAAAAAAGCCCTGCATATAAGACTATGAATCCTAATGCCTTGAATGTTTATAGTGTCTCTACACTTGAACAATCCATTATATGATGCCAACTGAAATTTAATATGGGGCTTCTTGCAAACTGAGAAAGTTCACTGTCTCTCCAGTCTTTGAAAACAAGATTTTCTTTCTCCCATGATTTAGCACTGGATGCAGTTCAAATGGGAGATACCACATTTTTTCCAGCTTGTATACAGAAATTCATAAAATGCAATCATGGTGCTTTTACTGAGGATTGGTAGGGTTACTACTTTTTTACAAGACTTGTTGGAGACACTGTCTCTGTGAATCCCGTGTTTTAATGCAAGGACAAAAGGAGAGAAAAAAATCTCGCCTTTAGGTGTGTTTACCAACACAACGATGATGAAGTAGCAGCAATCTACTGTATATCACTGGAAAGGACCATCAGTTTGTACGTGACCAGTGTTCTTACTAAGGAAAGGATGTAAATCCAAAATCTGAATGCTATTTCAAAATATGTTTTTCTTTTCCCAGCTGTACAGCATTGCCTTAGAGCCAAATGCTTTAGATTTCTGCTGATGCGTGAAAAGGCACAGACCCAAAGTGAATTTGCTCAACTCTGTTCCCTTGTTCAATGATAAAAGTTATTGTGTAACAGGAATTAAAGTAGTTCAGTGGCCCCAAATTCCAATGTACTCCATCATTCTCCAGTTATCAGCGGTAAACATCTCCACCTTTATACTTCAGACAAATCAACTGTTCTTATGCCACATTAACCTACAAACCACTGTGATTTATTTCTAATTCAGGAAAATGCCTGTTCTAGACTAGGTTAAGTATCCACTTTTTAGTTTTCAATACATTAAGAGTTCTTGCAAGTCTTTAGTGTTAGATCATAGAGTGCAAGAAATATAAATATAGAAAGGGTACAAGTAATACATAAAATAAATACCTGTGCAATGTAGATGGCCAGACATTTATTTGAAAACCTTTTGGCAATGCCCATGTTGCAATCCAATACAATCTTTTCTTTTTTTTAACTTTAACATAAATGGGAGAGCATAAAGAGTGTTCTAGGGCAAAGTATTTCAATTTTAGCAACACTGGCTATGGAGTTTCTCAACCATAGCAACTTTAAGATGACCAGACTTCAACTCCCAGAATTCCTCAGCCATTTCTGGGGAAATTCCCCTATCTTTCTGCCCTGACACTTAGTGCAGACCTATATCCCTGTGTTGAAACAAAAAATATTCATCAGGGTCCAGTCCAAGCCAGAAATAAACAAAATGGAGACTGCTTTAGAAAGCAGGTTGTAGTTTATTGAAGAGCAGAGCCAGACAGAAATGTGGTTCTGGGAAAGTTGACCACATGGAGCTAGGAGTAGTGGGTTTTTATACCTTCTTGGGCTTTTGTGTTTGGAGTTGTTTCCTCTTCCTGTGGCATGAACTTTGACCTGAGCTTTTGAGTGTGTCCTTTTTGGTATTCTGATGGTGGTGGGTTAATCCTATTATGTCCTAAAGGTCATATCCTGCTTCCCTGGGGCTGGGGCTGATGGCTATGTCCTGTGTTGGATTTTTTTGGGTGAGGGATTGTTTGTTCTAGGGATCTTTGTCTTTCTAATCCCATCAGCTCCAAGCTTCCTGGCTACAGTCTTTCTGAAAGGATTATCAAATCTGCATTTCTAAAAGCTGGCCTGCTTGGTTTCTGCTTGGGGGAGGGAGACTTGGGGCTGTCTTTGCCTAAGATTTTTCATTATTCTTTTGGGGAAATATAATATTCTGCCCTTTTTAATATCCCCCAAAATATTTCCTTCTCTAAGAGAATGGATGGATGCTGACTTCCAGCACCTGCAAAAATGGAATGAGGAATATTGCACAGCATACCACAGATGGGCTGAATTGAAATCTCCTGTGAATATAGCAAGATTAGTTAATTCCAATCTCAGGTATCTGATTTACACTATGGAAATATAATTCCCCCAAATTGCAGGCATGCTCATTAGGCAAATTATACTTATGATCACATAAAATGTCAGGCATGATGAATCTTTTGCCCACACTCCAGAATAGGAGAAAGTGTACAAAACTGACAGTATCTTTGGCTAAGACCATATCATTACTTTTTCTTTCAACACTGGCTCCTCTTCCTATACACAGACCCATAACCAGGGCTTTTTTTGTCATAGAACGCCCAGAACAGAATTCCGACATCTTTTTTGGATGGAACCTTGTAGGGTAGGCAAGGCGGGTTGTATAACGTATGTGAGTTCCGGCACCTTTTTTTTTTTTTTTTTACAAAAAAAGCACTGCCCATAACAATATGTTGAGGTTTGGTTACACATTCCAGCCACTCTGCATACCAAATAAAAGTAGGTAATGGTTAAAAAAAAAGCAAATGCTGATGTATGTATTTGTTTGTTTTTTATATCTATAATCTAACTGTACTTTTTTTTTTTACTAAGTAACAAAAGGAAGGTTTCAGTATGTTGGAAATAAAGATGGGTCGGACACGACTTCGTAATTAACAACAAGAAAAAAAAGGAAGAGGAGTCTTATTGGAATAGCAGCTATCCAAACAGATTTAGTTATTTCTCACTGATATTTTTAACCTGTTCTCCAAAGGACTTTCAGAAAGGCTGAAAGCACTGGATGATTTATGATACAGAACCATGAAACTGAAAGCCTGGAAAGAACCCTGACAGCAATCCAATAGCCTAATCAGGTCTAAGGAGATGCACTGAATTGTATAAGCTCCTAGCTCTTGCTTTGAGTGGGGGAAAAATTCTGGCCAGAAAACTCTCAATAGCCAGGACTAGCCATTGTAAACTGCTACTGGCATGTGCTTATTAAAGAGATGGGATTATTGTCCAAATGCCAGGATTTGAGATGACATTTAGATGCAGCAGGCTTGATATATTCTCTGGTCATTTTTGGAGCTGCCCAATATTTTCCTATATCATAATTCCATTTATTTTACATATTAAAACTCAAAAATTTTGTTATTATTTTTAGATCACATCTATTCAATATATCTTCAAACATTTAATTTAGTGTGCACATTTAGCGTGAACTCTCAACAAATCACTTCTACAATGGCGTTATATTTCCATCCACAAAATGACTGCCATGGTGGAAAGGCAAATGACAAAACACCATTTCCTAGAATACAAGTAATATTAAAAGAAAGACCACCTTGCTCATAAAATAACAAACTAGAACTGAGGTGTGATTTTCAATATACATTTGAATTAACAGTTTTCTGTTTCTTCCATTTCTACATCATAGAAAGCAAAGCAATGAAACTCAGAATAAAATGGAACAACAAAACTTCAGTAAAGACAAATGTTCTCGCAAACTTCAGAATGATTATCTGTGGGCACACAGGTGTCCTCCTGTGCTGCAAACCTCAATTACATAAAAATTCAAATTATGCATTTATTTATAAATATATAAATAAAATCTCTCAGCATCAGGTGATTGGGCTTTTTATTAGGTGATGAAAAAGAAAAGGTGACTCACTATTCATTGGTTCATATTGATGTCAATCCCAGGAGAACAGGATAATTCCTAAACTATCACTGTACTTGTACAGTAACTATTTAATTTTCAAGTAAGTCAAGCAATGTGTTGATTGTATAAAAATAAAACAGTATTGGGCTGAGTGAGCAATTCCCTTCAATAAGAAGCAATCTTATTTCAAAATGTCACAATAGAAAAGCTTACTTTCACAATCAGATTCAGGAAGATATTTTTAAACCTTATACTGAAAATTTGCTACGTATCATAAATGCCCAAATGAATCAATGATTTAAGTTGGCACAATAATAATTAGTGATATAAAACTATTTTTCATAAATTAAGACCTTTGAATAAATAAAGCAATATTATTTTTTAAACAAATCTTTTTATTTATATTTGTTCCATGCTGTTCACACCCAATATATTCATTATCCTTTCCCATCAGTCAAAAGTGCCATCTACAGATAGCAGACTATAATGCAGATTTTACTGTGACTATACTGTAGAGGCAAAAGAGACTGTTAGATCCTGCAAGTAACATATCCTGGATACAAATAAAGGGGATGGCTTGGATCATTTTATTCAAAAGACAGAAATTGTTACTGTGCTATCATTACAAAAATTGCCATACACAGAAAAATCATTATCAACCAACTCATTTTTACATTTTTTGCAAGATTTTATTTGAATACCTTAGAGAAGTTGATTTCTATTTCTGTTTCTCTGAATATTACTAGGAGCTTTTCAAGGAGAATCATCATCATCCTCCTCACCCTCATAATCCCCCAGTGAGGCATTACCTCGACATGGTATTCTAGGCCAGAAGTGGATAGATCTTTGAACTTCAGGAATTAGTTTGATATTTTTAACAAAAACTTGAGAAATATCAGCTAGAGCCTGGTGCAAATAAAAAATGTTTTAAAAAATTCTGACCCAGGAATCCATTTTGAGCAGTTTTTCCTAAACTCGACATATGAGGATTTCAACTCAGAATTCTCAATGATGGTCATGGATGTTGGGGAATTTTGGAAATCAGGATCTATATCTGGACTATACCAAATTCTAAAAGCTGGTTTTGAATATCCAAACTGAATACTATTCAAAATCCTCCCCTTTCACCCCATAAAAAAAATCTATTCCTGTTACCCTACACTAACAGAAGGGTTTCATTTTTTTGCCACTGTTGTTAAACCAAAACCAGAAATATTAATTTCTCTATTTCAAATTACCCAGATTTATCTTCAGTCTATTTACTATAAATCATTCAGAATCAGAGTCAGACCAAGGTAGATCATTTTGCGTAAGGTAATGCATGATCCTGCCTACCACTCACTTTGAATATGCATAGTGATAGCAATCAGGACCATGCATTAAGCTAACTGGGTTGTAGGAGAGCGTTGGGTTAGCAAAGGTATAAGACAGTGATGGCGAACCTTTTAGAGACTGAGTGCCCAAACTGCAACCCAAAACCCACTTATTTATCACCGGGTGCCAGGTGGGCATGGCCCACTGGATGGGCGTGGCTGCAGTCATGGCAGATTGGGTGGGTGTGGCCAAGGTGGGCATGATCACTTCAATGTTGCTTGTGGGGAGGGACGCCTGTGGGAGCCGGGCAGGGTTGGGGGAGATCCAAGGGTCTCTGGCAGGTGGGGCAGTGGGCAGGAGACTCGTCCTGTGGAGTGAGGCGAGACAAGGCGAGGCAGGGCGGGGGAGGGAAACCAGCCGTGCTGGGATGCATCCGGCCACGTGGGACGTTGGTGAGTTAGCGGGCGGCTGGTTGAAGAGGGATGGTTGCCATCTCTGGGGCATGGCGCGCGTGCCCACAGAGAGGGCTCTGAGTGCCACCTCTGGCACGCGTGCCATAGGTTCGCCACCACTGGTATAAGAGATATCAATGGAACTCTTCTTTCAATTTAGTTTAGACTGAATATTGAGAACACCAAGGATGGTATATCATGTCCACTGTACCTGATACCAAGACAGAGTTGAAGTGGGCACAGCTCTAGTCTGTCAAAAAGTGTTTCCAGCCTCATGGAAACTCCACCATGACATTGAACAAAAATATCTTTAAAAAACTGTGTATTTATTTTTGTGTAAATAAATAAAATAATAAGCATGGACAGAAGTATATGAAGAAAGAAGGAAGTTTGGTGGGAAGTGTGGGATGCATAGAAAATATTAACAGGCTGAAGAAACAGACAGCCAAGGTCAGAACATATGAAAAATGAATTTCTTCCATTATAGCAGGGACAATCATCTTGCATACCACAAAAGGCATTTTCAGAAATAAGATGGGATTGTTCTCCGTGAGCAATGAGAATCAAAGAAGCATTTGTGTATAGACTGCTAAGTATTCAGGGTCATACTGATGACTTTTTTGGAATGTGGCCATGTTTTTACAAATTTAGTAGCAAGTACACCATATACAGCACTAGAAAATAATGTCATGTTAATTAAATTGCATGTAAACCAAATTTAGCTTATTATATGATTATGTGATTGATTATAATGAATATCTAAAAATAATTTAATGTCCTATTTTGTCTAATATTACAAAGCTGGCTTCCAGTTTTATTATATTTATTTCTGTATTAGTTATTTTATTTCTTGTTTTGCCAGATTCAGTGGAGACATACATGGCCTAAGAAATTGCATTACCCTTTCATCCAATTTCAACATTGCAAACTCTTTAAGAAAATTTGATTGGATATGTATGAGAGAAATAGAGCAAGCAAATAAAAATGAAAGAGAAAAGATAGCGACTTGAATTATGACTCTGAAGACAATTTTCATCAAAAGATATCAAATGGAACCAACTGGGAAATTAAGAGGGGGAACCAACCAGTGAGAAAGAAAAAAAAACTTTGTGGTGAGTTGGATCTGAATGAATGACATTACAGCAGGTACTTCATATAGCCTAGTTATTTCAGTCAAGGTGACAGTTTGAATGCCTTTTGCTCTCCTCTTCAATATAAAGGCAAGGAAACATTGAAAGTTAATATATATCAATGTTTTCTGTACCAGAACAGATTTTTTACAATGAAGTGTGACCTCCTGGAATTTGCCACATACTTTTTCAAGTTGCAATAGCATTTTTCAGATAACCCTCAGCCTTTCAGGTCATACTTCATGACCTGAAGTCATGAATTTCTTTTTCATTTTTTTTACAAATTTAATTCAATCTAATGTAAATTTGTTTTCATTATTTTCTTAAAGGACATCATTTCTGTGAAATTATTATTGGTAGGGTATGGACGCTGAACTCATTAAAGTTTAGAAAGTGTATGTGTATGTATCTTGCATTTCATTGCACAATAATCTTTACAAAAATCTGCAACCCGTGTCTCCCGTACCCCATTTATACCTGAAAGAAGGCTTTGTGAAAGCACTACATTGATGAACAAGTAAAGTCACTAAGACTGCCAAATAAAGAATGATTAAAAGCTCTCTTTGTGGCATTGCAATAGTAAGAAACAAAACTGGAGGACAGCATAGTATTAGTTACTGTATTAGAGGGAGTAAAATTTAAACATCAGGTATACTCTTTGATATATGTCAGCTCTTGCTAGTAACAGCCCTTGGTAGTGCTGAAAAAGGAAACCACACCTATAAAATAAAACAAGTGTGGGATTCCATCACAAAGGGAGGAACCCAGAACAACCTTGGATTGTACACAAGAATTTTGTATCATACGATGTGGTGAGCATTGTGATTGCAGAGTTGGTGGAGCTAAGATCACCGCTTCAGTTTCCAATGGAATTAAATTCCTTTCCTTGTAAAAGTGCCACAGGCAGTAGCAGATGATTGAATAGAGATAGAGATTATCTGCAAAGAGTATCTACCTTTCTCCAGTTTATCTAGGCTGCTTCCTTGATGAGACTATGATGTATGATTCAGATTATCAGAAGAAAACTATGTTTTTTAAGCCAAAGAAACCTCCTGACAGTTAGAACAATTAACCAGTGGAACAACCTGCTTCCAGAAGCGGTGAATGCTCCAACACTGGAAGTTTTTAAGAAGAGACTGGACAGCCATTTGTCCGAAATGGTATACGGTTTCCTGCCTGAGCAGGGGGTTGGACTAGATGACCTCCAAGGTCCCTTCCAACTTTACTACTATTATTATTGTTGTTGTTGTTATAATATAAGCATTCCACTTAAAATTGTCAATTTTCCAGTATAAAAACACTAGCTAAATAGTTGATAATTTTTTATGATAAATGTTTGTCCATCTGATTTGATAACTATATCTGATAGAATTGAGATTTACAAAAATAAAATTGAAGTTATCTACGGAATCACTAATTTGGAGATTTAGAAAAAGCTACTGTAATATAGCATAATGAGTTATAAATAAACTAATGGTTGGTGATATTTTGCCTTTGATGAGACCATGATCTCATCAGGAGCCACATTTAAGCCTTGTAGTTTTGTCAGAAATTGTGTGGATGATGTGACAGTGCTGTTTGAGGGTTGGTCATGGTCTCCTTTGACGTAGTTTCCCTAATTATATCCATCCCTTCCCATTAACCATTTGAAGTAGTAGATAGAAAACTAGAAGAGTACAACACAGATCAGAAGAACCTAACCAGGACACAAATCATGAAACTTCTTCAATACTGTCAACGCACCTTCTTCACATTCAAAAGTGAAATGTATGAACAAATAAAAGGGACACCCGTGGGATCCCTATTATCAGGAGTCATTGCAGAAACAGTCCTGTGTGAACTAGACCATTGTGCATTTCAGAACCACACACCTAAATTCTGGTGCCCCTACATCAGGGGTATCAAACTGCCGGCCCGTGGGCTGGACGCGTCACCAGGAAACCACGCCCACCCCATTGCCGGCAATGGGAAAAAAAGTTCCGATACATCGCGCGACGTCATGTGGTGTTGCAAGTTTGACATGTCTGCCCTATGTGGATGACATGTTTGTCATAATCAAGAGAAATACAATTAATGCAATTAAAGACTTTCATACCATACTGAACTTCATCTTTCCCAACATACAGTTCACAATGGAGGAAGAAACAGCTAGGCAATTAACATTTTTAGATGTACTTGTCAATAGACAAGACTATGGAAGCCAAGCAAACACTCTACAAGTTTCAATAGCAACCATCCACTGTTGCACAAAAAGAGTTGCATCAGAACACTATAAGGCAGGGTGCAAACTCACTGTAGTACCCAGCAAGCCAAACAGCTGGAAAGTCGATACCTAAGTGAATAATTCAAGCAGAATGGGGACCCACAATCATTTTTCACAAGATGTCTGTGCAACATGGTGGGGAAAGAAAGGAAAAAACAAGGTACAAGACCAACCACATGGCACATCCTGCCATACATCAAAAACATTTTTGAAGCTGTAGAATGCAGCTTCTGAGATCTGCAAGTGGGCATTGCACGCCACCCAGAGGCTACCATACAAGGACAATTTATGCATTGTAAAGATCACTTGGAGGTGGGAGATACGTCCAATGTCATCTAGTGAATCCCCTGCCTGAATTGCTCCTGTGGTTATGTAGGACAGACAGAGAGGAAGCTAACCACCAGATTGCAAGAACACAAGAGAACAGTCAGACGAGGAGACCCGAACTCATTGGTAGCCTCACACTGCAATGAACAAGGACACACATTCAATTTTGCAGCTACGGAAGATTGTTGGATCTTCCCTAGGCACAGCAAGCAAAATAATTGAAGCCTGAGAAACAGGCTCCTCGTCAGTCAACAGGAGTGCTGATTTACCACCAGCCTATTAAGTACTTAGAAGGTGAGGGCTGGGCAACATAAGCAAATGACAATTAATGACTTAAAAGCCAGCCATCAACATATCCCAATCAACATCTAAAAAGCCACTTGCAACAGGCACTATAAATACCACATACAGAACAGCACACACTCTGCTAGAGAGAAGTTCCCCAAGGATGGGCTCCAGCACAAGTCCAAAAGCTTGGAAGATAAAACCTCTCATCCCGGTGACTGACCCTGATTGGATCCTGCAACATTATTCTGGGACACTTGTATTCACGTTCATTCGTGAGTAAATAGTAATTTATAAAATGTAATTTTAGAAAAATACAAACTTTTCATGATGACCATGAATTAAGAAACAAAGAGCAAAAAGTATTGGCTTGCTTGGTTGTTGTTGTTAAAAAATAAAACATAAAACATGAGTGGGTAAAACTATGGATAGGTTTTCCCAGACACAATCAAACTCAGCACTGAGATTACTTGATTTTAGTTGTTCTCTGTAGTCCTAAAAGTGAAATCATGAATTTATCATACATTCCTGTAGTATCTGTCCAAAGTCCTGACTCCGAATGTTCTCCGAATGTTTCCATTAGTGGCTTCAATGGTTGATACACCAATGGAGCATGACACTGAGAAATTGGGACCAATTAAATATTAGGACCATTACATCATGTGAATATCTTCCAATTTGATGTCAGCAATTGAGGCTATCAGTTACAAAGAGCCTGTATTATCAGGTATATATTCTATTGCTGAAAGAAAATCTACATCCAAATGTACTAGTGTTGCCTCTGCAATGGTTGGCCACAGCTGATACTAATCACTTAATGTCTTTAATGCTTTGTCATAAAAAAAATAATTGCAAAACATTCCTCTTGGAATCCAAAGGCATTGTGCAGGACTTTGGCTGATGAAAGGACAAGGAGAATAGGCACCATAGAAGTGGAATGAGAATTGGCAACACATTCCCAGTGTTACAATTTAAAAAGGGAACAATTAAAAACTCACTGACAAAAATATAGAAGACAATTGGGACTGGCTAAATCTCCTGACAAATTCTAGTCTGTCTGGAAGATGCTTTGGATTTCCTAACACAAGCTCATAAATATAAAACACAATGAACCTTAGATCATTCCTGAAGCCACGAAATAGATGTACACCTTTTTTTAACAGGTAGTCCTTGACTTAAAATCAGTCATTAACATTTGCTTGTAATCAAATAGCCACAGAATGGGTGCTTTCTGGCCTGTAGCGCACTTCTGGGCATCATAAAATTTGGATCACATTTCAGATGATTGCACCTGGAATTTATGACCAGTTCCCCAGTGCCCTTTGATTATGTGATCACTATTTGCAGTCTTCTTTACCAGCTCCCCCAGAAAGTCAATGGGGAAGCTGGCAGGGAAGGTGGTAAATGGAGAGGCAGGAGATTTGAGGTCCATTCCCCCAGCACATCAAGAGATCTCCCCCCCCCCATTCCCTTCCCCAATACAGGGAGAGTAAATCCTGCTGCACAATGGAGGAACAAACCTGGCAAAAATGCCAGCCAAGTTGGCATTTTAAAAATTACTGAGTTTCAGTATTTCAAAACTCCAGAATTCCATAATGCTGAGACTCAGAAACTTTCAGAATGCTAGCTTCATGGGTGTTTTGTTCTCCAGAACAGAAAACACTAACAAACATCATCATTCCCACAATGGTTTAGAAGACCACTTCTCCAAATCATTTAATTTGAAGAAAGAGACTTCTGAACCACCACAAGAATGGGGCCTGCATGTAGGAGGGAAGAGGTGATGAAAAGCTAAGTGGATCTGGTTGTGGTAGGGAACGGAAAGGGTCCACATACTAGCTGATGTCTCTCAGCCCTTGGCAAGCAACAGGAAGAGCTTGGATTGCAGTCACTGAGCAAGGCACATTAATGACCTTAATGACCACAAAGACTTCTGACAAAATTCCAGGCTCAATTGTGTCCTACATCAGTCAAAAACTCCCTGTAATAAGGCATTTATTTATAAAATCCAAGAATCCAAATCCCTAGCTATAAAAAGTAGCTTATTGAGAAAAGTGGGACACAGTAATATGGAAAGAACAAAGCAAGGCAATAGTCACACAAAGATGTGATCTTAGGTTTCAGAACTTCTTCAAAGTATACAGACAGAAGAGTTAGAGCAGGATGATCCCGATGTCCTGTTGGAATTATGTCAGGCATAACAACCTTCCTCCTCTTCCTCCTCCTTTTCCTTAGCCTTGCATTGAAACCATTTTATAAAATCTAGAACCCAAACAAAAGCCAGATTCTTTCAGAACAGTGGATGTTTCAGGACTGATTTATTGCCAATAAGAAAAATGCTCCATCTCTGCTGATATGGGTCTAGCCAGCAAATCATAAAATTATTTAGTGAATGAATTTACTTTCCTAACAGCAGTGTGGTTTAATGGAAAATGTGCTGACTAATTTTCAGAGGTTGTGCGATTGTTTTAAAAGGATTATGTGGGAAAGGCACTTAAAAAAAAACAAAATACGCCTAGCAGGAACACTCAGCATGAAAGCAACTAATTAGATGCTTAGAAGGCAATTGTTGTTCTGCCATCCCTTCTACACAGAGAGAGGTGGGGGGGATTTATGATATACTGGTATATAATGTAAGCCCAAGCATAGTGGGATTTCTACCAAATTCTACAGTCCTTAGATGATGGATCTGGATGAGAGATTTATGCCAGTGGTTCTCAACCTTTTTAATGCCGCGACCCCCAACCGGTCGTAAGTCGAGGACTAAACCGGTCGTAAGTCGAGGACTAAGCCGGTCGTAAGTTGAGGACTAAACCAGTCGTAAGTCGAGGACTACCCAACCGGTCGTAAGTCGAGGACTTTCCCTGCCCGGGAGCGCCGCGCATGCGTGGTTCCGCCCCCTGCGCCAGCCGAGGTGTAGCTGGCAAGTGGCAGAGACGGAGCAGGCCGACCACCAGCTGGCCCAGCCCAAGGGAGGTAAGGCACCCGCCGGAAAAGGGGAAAAAAATGGCGGACAGCCTTGCTTGGCGACCCCCGTGAAATGGTCGATCGACCCCAAATGGGGTCACGACCCATAGGTTGAGAACCACTGATTTATGCTATGAGAGTTCTATAGCCTGCCTAGAGTTGTTAAGAACAATGAAGTTACACTTGGCAAAGAAGTTTTGAACATTAGACACCCTAGTAAGATAGAAAGCATGAATGCTTATCTCCTCAGACAGTGCTAACTTTATAATGCTGTTACTAAGAGTCTTAAACCCCCAAGCAATTTTAAGAAGGATGAAATGTCATGAAAATCTTAGCAGGCTTGAGAAAGCAAGAAGGCTGCAGATTGAGAGGGTTTTCCCCCCCCCCTTCATTCTTCCACTGAGTAAGGGAATTTGAGACTTTCAATTAACCAATTAACTTTGTTAATAACTTTTCACAAATGCCTTTCTGGCCTGGAAAGAAAGGTAACATTAGACATTAGAAAGGCAGTAAAGAGATACATTAAGATAATTAAAGCAATGTTACTGTTTTTGTCTCCCTAGTTCATCTTAAATATCATGGCCAGTAAAACTTCAAAGAAAACTTCAAAAGTTGATGTTGAATGAAGCTTATAGAAAAGAACAATAAACTTTCTGTGACATCCATTTTTCTACTATGGTTAGAGGAAAATCTTTACTGGACTGCTCTTCTCATTTGCCATTGAAGGCAAGATATGATACTTTCCTTCAGCCCTTAGATGGGAGCAAGGAGCAACTCCAAACCAATTTAGAGACTCTCATGCAACAGTCAATAGGAACTCTATGAATTTTAAGACAGAAGAGGCATAGGTGCAAGGAATGACGTCCTTGTACAGTGAATAGAAAAGGGACTTCTTGGTAAACCCACATTAATCCCTACTATGACTGGAAGATATCCTAGGAGATTTTTAACAATCCTGTCCCATGAGGTTGAAAACTGCTCATTGAGTGGGCTTTGTGAACAAGGATTTCTTGTTTCTTTGTTGGCTAAGAAAGCATCAGTGCTGATCTGTAAATAAGCATCCATAGGTCTGTGTTGCTGCTGAGTAGAAAACTGATGGAAAAGATAACCAAAATGACTACTGTACAGGCATTGTGAAAGGATTGTAATGAGTCACTGGGGGCAGCAGCAGGCTGGCTGTCTTAGCAGTGTGCTCTACAGGTTTGGCTTCATCTGACAGTTGTTATAAAGGATTTCTTGTGATCAAAAGAAGCTTGGTGGAAAGTAATAGTCTGATCACAGTGCCAGCTTTGGAATGTTGAAGAGGAATTGAATGGCACTCTGAAAATCTAGCTCAGAGCATCTCTTTCTCTTGGGGGAACACATTAATGTACACATAGACAAAATTATTGTAGACATAGATTTTGAACCTTGTGGGAGATAAAGTTGACATCAACGTGGGTTATGTAGACAAGATCATGATTCTGGAAACATCATACAGGCGCTTCATGACCTATAAAGCTATCTGCTCCCTGACCCATAAGACTGCCTGTTCTAAGCTATTTTCTGGGTAAGAAATTTTATGTCCAGTAATCAAATTGGATTGAAAGGAAAGTATGCTGGAACTTCCACTGCCATATGGAGAATCCACACCATTTCTGATGTAATTCTATACATATTGTGCTATGAATCTATAAAAGATAGATATAGTCTTCTATATTTATACAATTATTTTATAATTGTTACAATATATATTAAAATGTGATCGGTTTCTAGTATAGTATGCATTTCATGAGGTGAAATGTGGAATGGATTCTATGAAATAATAGGATGGAAGTAAAAAAAAACTCATGGACCTTTCTGAATAAAATTATTGTTGTTTTTATGGTTTCTTTTAAGTGTTATCTCCCAGTGACTTTGTTTCTCAGTCTTTTTCTCATCCATTAATGTTCTAATCAACATTCTTTGTGTCTGAATGTTTTATGGCTGAGGTAACATTTCATTTTTTCTACATTGCTTTACCTAATGTCATCTTCTTTCTGTTTCAAGGACATCTGAGGCTGTGGCTCCCAGCATGGGGAGCTGGAATTGTGAGATGAACTGAGTTACTTTATGATTCTTGTAATGTGAAGAGGTCTATTGATGGACTTTGAACCTCAAAAATCTCTACAAATACCTGTCATTGCAGACCCCAGTCTCCTATATCCACATCCAACTAATAAGCAAGATTTATTCTTGAAATTAAGGAAGTATGGAAGATGAGATATTGTCCATTCCACTATCATTGAGGTCTTCCTTAAAGGAATTTGGACTTTGCTGCTCATTGACCTTCCATGTGTATTCAGGCTGTATTGTTGCCTGGTGAACAGCTAGCCTAATTGTGCAATGCAGCCCACACAATAGATACTTCCATCCCAAAAGACCAGCATGAGTCATAATTAGGATGAGTGTAAAAGTCAATAGGTTTTGGATCTTGGATATCAGCCATGCAAAAGATTCAGGTATAGATTTAATTGGACCATGGCTCAGGTGGCCATCAGTTAATTCCTAATTGGATAGTAACATTTTTACAATAAGTTGAGAATGGGCTAGATATTTTACTCTCAGGAACTTGCTATAGAATTGGTGAATTCTCTTGTGGATCCAGAGATGCTAGTCAGTCCCTAAGCTAAAGAACTTGTAATGTTGCACAGAATAACTCTATAATTTATATTACAGAACATAGAATAACACCCAAGTAAACTTTCTACTAGTAGAACTGGCTTTACAGCCTTGTTGGCAAGCAGATGATTGATGACTCAAACATCTCTGAAGTACATCTTGAAATTCTATAGTATGACTATGAAAAACTATATGGAACATCTAATTATCCATAATTATATAGGGTAAACAGATGGACACCAATCCCTATTGATGGATTTTGGTAGTTATGGCTGCTTAGCATCTATCCTTCACTTAGGGATTCTATAAATGGAGTGACTATGACCTGCTACTGCATCTGCTGCAGGAAATTAATCAGAAAGGAGTAAAGTTGGATCCCAGTGGGGTTCTCTCTCTCTCTCTCTCTCTCTCTCTCTCTCTCTCTCTCTCTCTCTCTCTCTCTCTCTCTCTCTCTCTCTCTCTCCCTCTCCCTCTCCCTCTCTCTTTCTCTCTTTCTCTCTTTCTCTCTCTGTCTTGGAGGTGACTAAATAGTCTGGGCAATTAAAGCTCTGAGTTTGGGAATAACATCTCCAAAGAATATGTTTCACAAAATTTATCTAAATCTGGTAGTATTATTGATTCGGTAATACTGCCCTAGAGTAGAGGTCCCCAAACTTTTGGGCACCAGGGACCGGTTCCATGGAGAAAGGTTTTTCCATGGAACAGAGAGTGCATGGTTTTGTATGCTGCCTGCATCCCATGGATGGGCCTTTGCTTGTTTGTGCAGACCAGTTTGTAATAATAATAAATCCTTTATTGTCATGCGTACAATGATATTGGCTGAGCCTCCCTTCGTGCACCCCCCATCACAACTCACAATGACAACAAATACACAAACACATGGACCGGGGGTTGGGGACCCCTGCCCTAGAGAATAAAATCGCTCATGTTTTATAACCATTACCTTTCTTTTAGGGACAGATTCACTGATTTATTGATCTAATACTTTAAACAATATATTTCTCCATCTCAGTTTTTCAAATGCTCCACCATTTCATCTACCAAAGAGGAAATTAGCTAAGTTGAGAGATATTGGTTTAGAGCCAGAATTTGCATTTTCATTCTGATACAATAAGGTTTATTTTCTTTCTTTATTGCTTGGAAAGCTTGAGGGTTGAAGCCCTTTCTTTTACAAAGCTTCATTTTTTTTTCCTCAGGAAAGTTAGTTGTATGGTAGTAATGGAGTCTAATTACATAATAAACAGTTCAGAACTTTTGCTTTCATTTCTGCTATCAAAAAAAGACATTAAAATATTAAGAGTTGGTATTATCAGGGCTTTTTTTCAGCCGGAACGCGGCGGAACCGCGTTCCGGCACCTTTTTCCGGGCCGGCCGCACCGGAAATAGCCCCTCCCACACCGGAAATAGCCCCTCCCAAATTTTACTTGCATTCCTGTTCTCTAAAGGGGCGGTCCTAGGGTTTGATGAGGGCGTGGCCAGGTTTGAGTTCCGCCACCTTTTCTCCGAGAAAAAAAGCCCTGGGTATTATATTAGCATTTCATATTAGCTTAAGGTTATTTTTCTCTCTTCTTGACCTATGCAATTTATTTACAGAGTTGTCTTTACCTGTCCTAAGGAGAGTGTAATTTCTTGATCACATAATTGTAATATCCCATACAAATAGGCCAACTTCTGGACTTCGTGCAATTCAAATGTCCACATAGCTTCCTTCAACTGACATCCTCCCCCACTAAAAATATTGATACAACCAGGATTTCTCACCAGATCAATTCATTCATATATTACTAATGTAGGGCAGAAATTACAACAACATAATACTGCACAAAGTAAGCTAATTAACTTTTTCCAAGACTTTGGTCTATAGCATTGGACAAAAAAGATGATGACTTTATCAACCACAAATCAATGTTTACTTTGGCAGGCGTACATAGTAAGGATTAGAAGAAAATCCACTAAAATTGTTTTGTAACTGCAATTCCTCTGTGCTCTCTGTAGGTTCCCTAAGTCCATTCAAGAGGATCAAGGGAATTGTTAAAGCAGACACCTTTTACATTACATTAAATTTCAATTTAGAACTGCACTGTTATATCAAATGTGAAATATATGAACTGTTACTGTGATGTTTTTCCCTCTTTGTCTGAATTGTCAATATTCTTTTCTTCTCCAGAAAAGTATGACACTTCACATTTCATGCTATTTCTATACTCTTCCCACTGTCTTTTCTGCTATAGCATTTAGGCAGAAGTAGACCAGATTGAAATTGTGTAGCCTGTCTTGTTGATTGTGATAACTCAGCAGGAATAGGAAATCATCTGCATTTCCAATTTTGTGAGTTGGACAGCTAGCAGAAACTGTACTCTTCATCAACTCTTTCAGAGGATCAGAATTGGTTGTTGCTTGATCTTGTCCTTAAAATGTGTCAGATTTAGCTAGCTAGACTTAATGGGAAACTTAATCTTTGAAGATTTTAAGGCAATTCATTGAATTTTTTCAGTCACAGCATTTTGTCATTTTCACTGAATTGGGTCTGGACTGCACTTAGTCTCCAAGGAGGCTAATTGAGACTGACCAGTTTCCACCCTGGATGATCTGATCACGTCTTCTAGATAATTAACCCACAGCAGTAATAGGAAATTCAATTCATAACCTTGGGCAAATATGGACATATTTTAGAGTTGTGTTCTTTCAACTTGGCAAGTTTAAGATGTGTGGACATAAATTCTCAGAATTCCCAGCTGGCTGGGGAACTCCAGGAGTTGAAATTCTCATATCTTAAAGTTGCCAAGTTTTAAAAAACACTGGTTTAGAGGAAAGGAAAAGAAGTGTGATCCCATCACAAAGACGTATATGATTCTTGGAGACTTTTCAGTGGATGCACAGGATAAAGAGAAACTGAAATTGTTAAATGAGCAGCAGGCAACAGGAACTGGTGTAATTGCCCTGGAAATTACACAATACATTTGCTGGCAATGAGAAAGATGGGATGTAAATGCATGTATATGAAGTAGTATCTTATTCTGTACACATTGCGTTGCTTAAAAAAAAAACTTTTTTGCTACCGTTTGATGTATCTCCTCAACAGGACTTTGACTCAAATGGTTCTATTGCCAAATGTCCCCTATTCCCAATACAGCTGTGTGAGTTCTCATTCTTTTTCTTTCATCCTTGGGATTGCCTTCAGTAGTTAACAATTATTTTTAAATTTTGACGTACTGTCTTATTATAGCACCATTTCTGAAAACAAATTTTATCTCTCTTGCTCACTGAATATTTATATAAGTATTGTTATTTCCTAAATAATTGGAAATTACTCGTGTTATGTTCTTTTTCGTTTGGGAAATGTGCTGGTGTCTGAGTCAGCTTCTTGATCCAAAGACATTTGTGAGGTACAGTGAGTAAAGTATAGGCTTCTTTGAAACAGAACTCCTTGTCACATTGGCTTCCACTCTTTTGGTTTCTCAAAAACTATTAAAACCTGGCTTCTCTAGAGAGCCTTGAAATAGTAGATGAGGAAGAGGACCCTCCTGATGTAGAATGAATGTTACATCTGTTTCTTGGGATGCTGTTGCTTTCTTCTGTTGGTTATGAGATTTCTGGTTTTATGTTATATAGTTGTTTATGACTGCTTTGATCCTTATTTGACTGAGTGGCACATACATTGGAGCAAATAAATATATTAGGGTGCATACTCCAAAATGTTTGCAGATAAGGGTGCACAATAATAAAAAAATGAAAACCACTGTTTAGAAGACATTATGTAGAAAACCTCACTACATAACAAACAAATTGATTTTCCTTCCCTCATATGAAGCAGAATCAAATTTTCCATGAAGAACACTTTTCATACTCCTTTCAGTCAGACTTCTCAAACTGTTTTTTAAGATTATTTTTTGATGGGAACAATGCATCAACTGCTAAAATGAATAAGGGAAAGGAACATGAAGTTGAACATTGTTATTAAATGTCTCATTTCAATATTATATATCCAATGCAAAATGCTTCACACATTTGTTATCTAGTTGGCATGGTTGTCATACATACATAGCTGTGAATTATTTCATTTGCGAGTTCCTTCACAAGCACAGTTTAACATTAAGAGCATCAACTTGCCAAACTGGTCCTGATTATGTACAAAAAGTCTGTAATAAATTAAAGTTGAATGTATTAGTCTTTTTCTCTACAATGCAACCCAGGAGACTTAGACCCTCCGGCCCGGGACCATCGGCTGATGCTATGTAATGCCAGGTCCGTGGTTAATAAGGCCCCCCTCATACAAGACCTCATTTTAGAGGGGGGTGCGGACCTGGCAGGTATCACTGAGACCTGGCTGGGCGTGGAAGGAGGAGTGCCTCTGGTGGACATCTGCCCGCCGGGTTTTCAGGCATTT
>NW_015386477.1:746963-761181 GCF_001527695.2 Protobothrops mucrosquamatus
GATTTTATTTAGGGTGATTTTAAAAATAATTTTAAATAGAAACACAGCTTCTAATATTCGGTTTTTTAATCTGGTTTTATAGGGGTTTGTATTTTTATGTTTTGTATTTGTACTGTTTTTAATACGCTGTGCACCGCCCTGAGTCCTGCGGGAGAAGGGCGGTATATAAATTAAATTATAATAATAATAATAATAATTAAAAACCTCCTGATTTCAGTAGCGTTCCATTGGTTAGAAAAATATGAAATCTCTTTGGATACAGGCTAATCTCTTCTCTTTTAAGATAGGAATTGTTAAAAGGTAACAGTCTTGAGTTGGTTGGTTGTTTACAAAATGTATATGGCCGCCCAACTCACTCATGGTGACTCCAGGCAACTTACAGAAGTAAAACCCTAAATACAAAATCCAATAAACTGTCACACAAACATATGCATACACAAACCCTGGTGACAATAATCAAACAAACCACTTGATAGGGTCTTTATCATCCTGGGCTTCCAAGGTTCATCCAACAAAACCATGTCTTCAGGGCCTTTCAAAAGAGTATAAAGATGGGGACAATCTTATCTCCATAAGCATAATGTTCCACAGGGAAGGATCTACCATAGAGAAGTCCCTTCTTTTATACACCTTTGGAGAAAAGAAAAAACATTTAACAGAATAACAGATGATGACTTCATAGTTTTTTCTTCTTGAGGTCTAGAGACTCTCAGGCATTAAATCATAACAATATGGAGCATTGCTTTTTTTGAACTTCAAGAAAACAATGATTATGTTAACTGAAAAAGTGTAAGAACTGAAAATAAATAACAAGATGATAAAAGTTGTTGGCAGTTTCAAACAATGATTTAATTGCTCTGCTTCTCAGGCATAAATGAATATAAATCATTGACCTTATAATCTTAAAAAGGGATCCACCAAAGTTCTTATCTGTTATTCTCCAGTAATATCATCGCAATGGTGCTACTCAGTACTGCTAACATTCTTTATATGCATTGATAAACTGATTCTGTCATTGAAACAAAACCAGAAATAGTCTCTAATAACAATCATTCTTAGGGGCTATTATAATAGTATAGTATAGTATAGTAGAGTAGAGTAGAGTAGAGTAGAGTAGAGTAGAGTAGAGTAGAGTAGAGTAGAGTAGAGTAGAGTAGAGTAGAGTAGAGTAGAGTAGAGTAGAGGTAATCCTTGACTTATGACAACAATTGAGCCCTGAATTTCTGTTGTTAAGTAAGACATTTGTTAAGTGAGTTTTGCCCCATTTTATGACTTTTCTTGTCACAATTGTTAAGTGAATCACTGCAGTTGATAATTTAGTAATCTGGTTGTTAAGTGAATCTGGCTTCCCCATTGATTTTGCTTGTCAGAAGGTCACAAAAGTTGGTCACATACCCTGGGACCCAGCAAAGGTCATAAATATGAACCAGTTGCCAAGCATCTGAATTTTGATCGCATAATCATGGGGTTGCAGCAAAGATAGTAACTATGAAAAACGGTCATAAATTAATTTTTTCATATGGTAGATGAAAATGAAGGAGGAAAACTTTGTTTGTAAGGGACTTCCCCAAACTTCTATAATCTATATTCTCTCCTAATAAGCAACATTTAATTGTTCAAAGTTTAGCTGTCCCGAGAGCAAAGACCTAAGCTAAAAGTTTATTTTAGTTTATTTTAGGCATGTTCATGAGCATGTGAATGTTTGTGGATTAGACACTGCCAGTGTCAGTCTTCAGACTGACTTAGTAATAGTGTCAGTATTGCAGGTGTCATTTAAAAAATACTGAGTCAAATGGGCCATTTGTCTCCTTTTAGCACTATGATCCTTAGTATTTTTAATTGGGGTTCCTACTTTTACATTGACATCTCAACTCTGCCAACACATCACAAGTCCTAAGATGTTAGGTGTTATTTGATCCAATTTCTTTGCATTTCAAGCTGGAAAAGCAAGCAATATACAGGATAATGGTGAAGACAGTAAAAAATATACCCATGAATATATTCTTTTCCAAACAGCAAGATAAAATGCACAGTATCTGCAACAATGACAAAAGGAGTAGTCTTGCTTGTAATGACTGCAATGCTCTCTTACAAAAAAAAATAGACTCTTGCATAATTCTGAGCAAGAATTAAATAGCTAAGCTGGAGAGTTTATTTAATAAGCACAGGAAATGAATGCCTTATCCCACTACTGTGGCCTATGGAAAGCAATTGTTCACATCTGCATATTTTTATATTACACCCATTAGAAAACCCAGACAGTAATGCCTTTTCTTGGGATCTAACAAAGACATTGGATAGCTTTATTTAAAAGTATATATTTAACACATAGCTGAAGCCGCCAACAAATTTTTCTTGTCACATTTTCAATAATTCTCAGCTCATGTGGAAAAAAATAAGAACTATACTTAGAAATATAGTGACACTTCAAAACATTTTTAGACTTATAAAATAAATTAAGTGTAATGGATATGACTCCAGTTACACTTTATAGTAAAGAAACTGATAAAGATTATCTATTTCCTTCCTATTTCCCCATAGGCTTTTAAAATTGTGAGAAAATTACAAAAGGAATAAGGTGGCATTTGGAGAAAAGCTGCTAGGATTAAAAGCAGAAACCTTTTGTTGTTGTTGTTGAGGGAATGTTTTTTAAGAAAGATAAAGCACCTATATTTAGAGTATCAGCTCTGTAAAAAAACTTGTGACAAGCAAATTTGGTCAACATAGTCACAAATCATCAGATCTTGATAGCATGCCATGAGCTACATAAAGAACTCAGTTCTGAAATCACTGAGCTCCCAGCACAGATGTACAACTTGTTCTTCAAACTGGGCTAAGTGCTAGAGGTCTGGAAGGAAGCAATATGAAAGCAATTTTTAAAAAGTGACCCAGAAAAGATTTGAGGAATGATAGGCTGTACAGTACAGCAAATTGGTAGAAATGATAGCCAAGGAACAATAACTAAAAAGATAAAGGAACAAATCAGATTGAATGAAAATCAGCATGTATTCTGCCCAGGTAAAATTCTGCTTCACCAAATTTCAGAGATTTTTGAGAAGATTAACAGTCTCATCTCCCTTTTGAGAAAGCATCATGATTATGGGGGAAATGTCCACCGTTTTAGGAACTGTTAGCCTTTTAGAAAACAGAAAATGGGCAATTTTCTCAATAGAGCATTCAGAAGTATCCATCAAATATTTGTATTAGTCCTTTTGAGCTGGTCATAAATGACTTTTACTTAAGGGAAATAAGTGAACTGGCCACGTTGATGGATAATTCTAAATTATTTATGTTGGAAAACCCCAAACAGACAGTGAAACCATCCCTGAGAGGGTTCTTTGGGGAGATAGTACAGGATGCTACTCATGTGCTACCACAGAGACTTTTGTTATACAAAAAGCTTAACAAATGCATCTAATTTAACTGTTACTGTATCAATAAATCTATACCACATACTATATCTATGTGGTGTGTTTATGCTTATGTGCGTATCTAATTCCTAAAAGTTCTATGAACATGTCTGTTTATTTGTTGCCCAAATTGTAATAAAGGTTTTATCCAACATTTAGCTCCATTAGCTTCTGTTGCTATCAGCTGCTGTTCCTCACTGTGGTTAAAGCATTCCTTTGCACAATCTTTCAGTCTGTTTTTTGGCAGGGAGGGAGAAGGGAAGGAAGGTGCTTTACCAGCTGTTGGCTGCCTGTAGGCACTCAACATTTCTGCCAGAGTGGAGAGGTTGCTGGGTCCTTGGTGCCCTTTCAGCTCTTGTGTCCATAGTTTGCTGAAATCCACATCTGATCCTTCTTCATCATCCTTCTTCATCACCTGCTAAGCTGCACTTTATGCTGAGTGCAAATTCCCTGGCTGAAAATTCTTCTTCACTGCACTTCCACTTGACACTAACTCCAAACACATTCACATTCATGTACTACCAATGTTTTTCTTTTAAGATTGGAAACAAAGACTGGGGTCTTGGCCACTGGGCCGTGTGAGTGGCTGGCCAGTGCGCATGTACTCACTCCCCCTTGTGCCGGCACTAGTGGAGGCGCAAGCCGGGAGCTGGGAGCCAGTACTAGCAGCCCCATTTGTGGAGCATGCATGCTCGCAGCCCCGTTCGCTCTTACACACGTGCAACCACATTTGTGTGTGTGCACATGTGCACATAAAGGTGCCTGCCCCTGCCGTTCCCACCGGGCCACCAACCCAGGCGTGTCTTAGGGGAAACCAAGGAAAGAAGAATTCATGCTAGTGTGGTGGAATGTGAAGGTGAATGAGAAGGGAGGGGATGTTGGCAGTAGCAATGTGATTTCCCAAGGAGGAGGCAACAGATTCCAGAGAGGGGCCCAAGACAAGAGACTGCACAGTCCTGAACTGGATGGTAGGGACAGGTTCAAGTGAAAAACTGTATGATAAAGTGGGCTAAATGCTTTGATTATGATATACAGGTGGAACAAAAGAAAAATATATGGTTGAAAGGACTGAAATTTAGACTGTTATAACCCTAAAGAACATTTTTATAAAATGATGTCCCATTGAGATATGACACCAGAAAAATTATCTAGAATGTACAAAAGTATATCAAATGTATGTTGAAAAATGTGAACAGCAAGAAGGGTCATTTTATCCTTGATGGAGGATAAAAAGCAAAAAAAGCCAGAAACCTTTGGACTCAATTACACACAGTAAATCAGAAGATTTTAAAGATTAATATGCAACTAAAGTGAGTGGTTTTTCTTTTGGGACTAGTGGACAAGCAATTGGGGAAAAGTCATGGAACATTTTTTTTTACACAATAACTGCATGAAGATTATAGCAGGCACAAAAATGGAACGATTTGCTATTAAACGCAATGAAGGAATAATTGGTGAAAATGATGTAACTTGCTGAGATAGACAAACTGATTTCTTTGATCAGAGAAAAGACCATCTCTACATTTATTGCTTACTGGTAACCCTTAATAGACCTTTTTGTAAACCAAAAAAAACCCCCTTATGATTTATGGGTTTGATGATTAAACAAAATAGATGAGAGAAAAAGGGATGTGTTTTATAATCATAGAGCAACAGGTAAACCTATACTAATACGTAAAACTGCTATAAAGAAAATTGAAAGCTACTTTATATCTTTTTTATTTCTTTTCTATTTTTCTTCACTTTTTTCCTTTCTTGCACTACAGCGTGCTTTGAAATGCCAGCTTCAGGGAAATAAAGGTGAGAGAGGAGTAGGAGTATCTGTTGTTCATGAGCACCTCAGAGGACTCTAGAGAAGTACTCTCAGAGAAAAATTCTGGATTAAGACAGGCCTTGGCTCTCAAGGGTTCATTTTACACCAGCACTTAAAAGCCTCTTTCAGAGAAATGGTGCAACCCTCTGATTGCAGACACCTATTTATTTTTATCCTGCCTTTATCATTTTTATATATAACTCAAAGTGGCAAACATACATAATATTCCTTCCTCTGCCTTTTTTTCTTCACAATAACAGCCCTGCGAGATGTGTTGGGCTGAGGGAGAATGACTGGCCCAGAATAACCCAGCCGGTTTTTATGCCTAAGGCAGGAGTCAAACGCAAAGTTTCCTGCTTTCTAGCCTGGTGCCTTAACCACTAGAGCAAAACGGCTCTCAGAGCTTTTCCCCTCATTGATGAAGGAAGGAAGATGAAGTAACATAGTATGTTCTTCTTTTTTTTCCTTCTGTTTTTGTGTTGTTACCTCTCTCCTTTTTTCTTCAGGGCCTTGTTAAGGGATAGGCAATACCCTGGCATTTCCAGACAGTTAACTGACATTGGCAAATAATTCACACAGTGAAATGTTCTTGTTCAATCTATCATATTAATGGTTTCTCTTCTCTGGTGCCAAAGACAGCTTTTAAAAAATGGTTAATGTTGACCAATAAATCTTTTTATTAAAAAATGTAACTGTACAGACTATAATCTGATGAACAGATGTGAAGAATTGCAAGTTTCAGTGACAAAATAAATTGTCCTCTTAACGCCTTAATCTTATTTCATTAATATTTGATTTGTAGCTATCATTGAAAATAAATGTTGCCCCAGTCCAATGATTTTAAAATTATATCCATAGTGCAACTTCCACTTTTTTTCATTAAAGTGTCATTATTTTGTCATCCCTGCAAGTCATACTCTTGAATACTTCCATCAGAAAACATTTTATTGATTTAAAGTTTGTGTGATGCTTCATAGCTTTGTAACTGTGCAAGATTTGCACTCTAAGCTCATACTTCAAACAAAAAAGTGGCATTTCCAGGAATTATCTGGAGTGAACCAATCGACAGGGCTGTGAGGGAACCAATCGACAGGGCTGTGAGGGAAAAGTAGCTGCAGCCAGGTAGAAATGCTTTTCACCCTATTTCACTCACTCACTCACTCACTCACTCACTCACTTCATTCATTCATTCATTCATTCACTCACTCACTCACTCACTCACAATTTTACTCACAAGCATCCAATCCAGTTATTCCAGCTGCCTGTGATAACTGAGCCACACTCTGATGTGATGTCCAGAGACACCATCACCCACCGGGGATCTTAGCTTTCAAAAGCAAATGCTGAGGTCAAAGAGAGGGGTGCGTAGGAGGAAAGGTGATAAACAAACAGCACACAGATGGGGAAGCAGAAGGGATTGGAATGTAGCAGCTATTACAAGCAAGCAGGAGGACTATCATTCAACTGCCAGGACTGCCAGTAATGATAAAAAGTATATCCTGGCGGGAGACCAACTTGGAGCTTTGCTGGGAACTTGGTAGTAACTAGAAGAGGACAACCAAACTGAAGCAACATTTCATACCAACTACAGTAAGAACTTTTAGCAGTAGGTGAAAGTTGTATGCCACTTTACAGACTAATGGACTTTTGTTTGTACTAAGTATTAAGCGACTAGTATTAAAGACATATTTACATAGCAATATCCCCTTGCAAGTCCTTAGAAGGATAAAGAGCAATAATCTATTGTTATGGAAGGTATGTTTTGTACAAATTTCCTGCACAGTGGTGTGTCCAGTCCTTGGAAAGCAAAGAACCCCAGGGTTCTGCTTATTCCCACCAGTCATATATACTGGGAATGTAGAAGTGGTACTTTTTTTCACCCGTTTCCCTGATAAAAAAGATTTCATGTTTCTAGCCCAGCTTCAGATTGGCAAAGATAAGAGATCAGAATGGAATATCTATGAGTCTAACCTAGCCAAAATGAACTGTCCTTAAGACGTCCTGCTTTTAACTATGTAAATTTCTTTAGTCAGAAGACCTCATCTGTCCAGGTGGAGCCTTCAAGCAATTTACCTCTGCTATATCTTAATCCAGTCTTTCATAACTTGAATGGTCTTCAATTTCTGTCCTTCCTAACCCCAACCTAAATATATCAAAATAACAAACATTGCCTACAAGTGCAAATGGCAAATTATGCTGCAGAAAAATAAAACAGAAGAGTAATTGTGTATTCATTGCTTTGTTTGTCACAAGAAAGGATTCATAACCACTCTGGAGGATTTTAATTCTTTTGATGTTCTACCGTTTTCTTATCTTTCTGTATGAATAAGGATTTAACCGAATTCTGTCTGGCAGCCTCCCTTTTTCATGATCTCCCAGTAAAAAAAAATAGTAATAATTACAATAAACTGCCATCAGTCAAGCTCCTATGTTTGTCGATGTATCTGAGATGTTCTTAGTTCTTTCCCCAAAAACATTTCCCTTCAGTTCAGATCTATGAAAATAGAGATAAAGATGTCTAAAGTTTTAACCCTTTTTAACTTCAGATTTTATACTGTGCATTCAGTATACATACAGAGCTGTTCAGATTGAAGTAACACAACAGCCTGAAAATTGTTTTAAAAAGAACAATCCAAAAGAAAATATAACACTCCAATTAGACCACAAAGTGGTGATGGCCTGCTACAGATGAAATGTCTTCTGCTCAAAATATTGCTAATCAGAAGAAGAAAGAGCTTAAATATTAAAGATTCATGAAAATATTCTAAAGAAGAAAAGAATTATATCTTTTTGAATGTAGCTTGAGTAGGAATAGAGACCGAAATGAATCACCCAGTTTTGTAACATACAGAAAAATCTAAAAAATAGACTTAGCACATGACAAAAGACAGAAATGAAAAACTTAGCACAAATTCTCTGCTATGCTAACTATTTCTAAGGAAACAGAAGGCTTTCTAAAACAAATGACCTTCTGCTTTAATTTCTTAGATTTCTCCAACCTCCAGTATCAGGGTTCATTTGGCAATGGCACAAACTCAAAACTCATGCAGATCAACAGCCACTGGAAATCATCTGTATAAAATAAACTTTTTTCTTCATAAAGTTCTAAACTGGCATTTCTTTTGTACCCTGTTGTCAATTAGTATACTTTCCATATTTCCTTTCTCTCAGTTACTATGGCTGTCAGTCCCAAGCCAACATCTGTTAATCTATAGCAGGGCTGATTGACTTTGGCTGTTCCCTAAGATAATCTAGACTAGAGTGTGAGAAGTCATTTTCTTTTACATTCATCCTTTCTTACCTTTGTTTTGAACATCTCCTCTTGCTGGTGCCTCTGCCATCACTGTGAACTGTTTATTTACTAAACTAGATTAAACCAAACTAGAATAAAATGTATTGTGCCAAAGACAACTTCATGTACCCCCCCCAAAACCAATCAAAATCAATAAAACAATCAACCAAGACAGAGGTTGTCCAGGGTGGACTAGTGATTTGAAGAGGTTTGGCTTTTGGCATATTTGCTGCTGCTGTCCCTGGTTCTGCTTTGCTGCCAGCTTCTCTGTTGCTTTGGCTGCCTATGCACTTTTTTTGGTGCTGTCATCCTGACGTTTTCAAAAAGAAATAATTAAAGACTATTATTGCAGTAATAAAAAAACAGAAAGAAAGAAAGAAAGAAAGAAAGAGAGAGAGAGAGAGAGAGAGAGAGAGAAAGAAAGAAAGAAAGAAAGAAAGAAAGAAAGAAAGAAAGAAAGAAAGAAAGAAAGAAAGACAGGAAGGAAGGAAGGAAGGAAGGAAAGAAGGAAGGAAGGAAGGAAGGAAGGAAGGAAGGAAGGAAGGAAGGAAGGAAGGAAGGAAGGAAGGAAGGAAGGAAGGAAGGAAGGAAAGTTAGAAAGTTTCATGGAGCCATCTTCAATCCACCACTAACGTGTCTGATTTTTTTAGCCAATCTCCTGCTAGCCAAGTCTCTACTTCCCTAATCTGTATCACCATTAGCTGGCTTCCTAGCCACTTCCTCCCTTGGACTTTTTTTGTACTGTCTGTCCACCCTCTAACATCGCAACTGATCTTCTTGATATTTTTGGATCTTCTTGTCTGGATCCTGCATTAACTTTGGTAGCCTGACCTGGCAGCCAAAACTATTCCATGTTTCTGGCTTCTTCTCTTCAACCTCTTATCCTGGAATTTATCAATAGATGACAGATGGATGGAGCTTTTGGCAGCATTCTCCCTGCCAGCAAAAGCATGTCCAGACATCAGCCTGTTTTTTTGAAGCAGCCTGGCTTTACTTCGCATCCCATGATAAGTAGGACAAGCCAGGATTGTGGGAAGAAGGCCATAAGTATTCTTCACTATCTATACATTCTCTCTCCCATTAATTAGATGCTTCTGGGAGCAGTGGAAGCCCTGTTCTTCACTAAGCTCCTTCTCACAGATTTAATAATAATAATAATAAAAAAAAAACCAATAATAATAATAATTATTATTATTATTATTATTATTATTATTGTTGTTGTTGTTGTTGTTATTATTATTATTATTTCAATCTCTCCTTTAAAAAAAAAAAAAATATTTCCTGTGTCCAACAGAGTCAGGACCTGGGATATTCTAACTACCTATATGACAAAGAGCTATCTTACTGCAGGCTAGCATGCAGGCTATGTTCACAAAAGAGACATCAATGAAAAACACCCTTGGTAGAGTGATTGTTACTTTTTCCCGATTCTTTCTTTCTTTCTTTCTTTCTTTCTTTCTTTCTTTCTTTCTTTCTTTCTTTCTTTCTTTCTGTCTGTCTGTCTGTCTGTCTGTCTGTCTGTCTGTCTGTCTGTCTGTCTGATGTCTTGGTTTAAGGGCAACAAATCAGAAACTTTTCTAACAATTTAATCTAGTGCTTCCCAAATCTGTGTAAGTTACCCAAAATTGTAGTAATTTTTCTTTGGGTAATGACACACAAACCCATTGACTTAAAGTGTTTAACCTACACTGGGTAAAAAGGACTTTCTGATAAGTGATTTTGGGTAATAAAGGAAAAAGTTTGAGTAGCACTTATTTAAACCATTGTCCTAATGTGTTGAATAATAAAGGGGTAGTCTAATTTTCACTCCTTGTGTCACTAGGTAAATGGGATTATGTGGGATAGCTTTCTTGTGAAACAAAGGATAAATTCTTTCTATTCAGCTTTCTCAGTAGGATTTCAGCTAATGAGATATTTTAGAGAGCAATGTTGTGCCCTGCCAACAAATAAGGGATTGTCACTGTTACACAGTAGCTAAATGCCCCTTTTTATTATGAACCCACCATGGGATACTAAGTAGTCGTGGGCACGTTTTTAACAAGTATTCATGATGCCACAAATTGTTTTCGGTTTGACAGGATATTACTGCCGTTCCTATGTACGAATCTAACAGCATTTTCTACAGGTTTGCCTTGTTATCCTTGCAATATCTCTGGAGTACACAAATCACACACTGAGGCATGGACTAGCCAACCCCATTTCAGTCTAATATGTTGTAAAAAGGTTAGCTCATGACATGTGAAAAACAGAAGAAATTAGGTTAATTGAGTAAGTCATGGTTCATTTAGTGACAGGTAAGTGTGTCAGGGAAATAGCCTTGTAAAAAAAGAAAGAGGATTCGTTTACTTGGTTGAAGATATTTGAAACTGGCATTTCCCACATCTAATTAAAAACTTGCCATTACAGCAGTGTCACAGGAATTCAGTTCTGTTCCAGTAACCGAAGCACTTGTCAAAAAACATTGACCTACTATTACTTTTATTAAATCACTGCTAATAGGATTACCAGATTCATGGAAGATTTGTCAGAAGTTGCTAAAATGTTATCAGTATAAAAGTCATCAACATAATGGGGAACAAAGAATTCTGCAGATTAAACAGATGGTTTAATGAAGACATGCTTTATTTTCCCGTGACCTTAAGACATTGCATCTAATTGGAAGGCTCTGAGATTATTAGATCAGATTTATTTCTATGCTTGTAACACTGATCATACATTGTGACATGATAGCATATCTTGACCGGAAAAGAGAATAGGTCAAATATCAACTTATTTAAAATCTATGGATCAGTACACATCTACTAAAAGCAAAGAAGCAAAGCTGCCATCTAAACTGAAACTGATTTTCATTTATCCAGAAGTCTCTTTAGCAACATTTATTGAGAAGTTATAAAATTTCACTAGTGAACTATTTCATATTTAGAACCAACTAGACAACTCCTGCCTCATTGGGTCATCATTTCAGAGGTATTTCCTTACATACACAATGACCACAGGTGGGCAAAAAAGCAGTGGGAGCAGGAGTGATTTCTAATTTCCTGCTGGCTTCCCCATTGAGTTTCCTTCTGGGAAGATGGCAGGAAGCATCAGAAATCCTCCCTCCCTCTTCAGGGAAATTCAGTTCAGGGCAGTGTGCAGGTGAGGCAGTGCAGGTCAAGGAGAGAGCATGGGGGTGCACAAGAGGTGCTGCCTAGGTTGGGGAAGGAATGCATGGGAGGACACCCAGTTCAGGGAAAGCACAAGGAAGGGTGGAACAGGTTGACGGAATGCACAGGGGTTTAGCATAGGCTAAGAAGATTGCACTGGGAGTTTTCCCTCCTTCTCTTCATTCTTATATTCCTTTCCCTTCCCAGAAATCAGGCAATCAGAGGGAGAGAGGAGAGCAGGGGGTTATTAGACTGACTGGGAAACTTCACAGAACATTGAAAATGAAGATCATAGGACCACAGCAGAGACATAGCAACAAAGCAGCAGCCAGTGGCACTGAAGCAGGCCCACCTTTCCTAAATTTCATTCCCTCAGGAGTCCTGGGTCCCGGATTTTGGATGCATTCTGGAAATTAGCCCATTTGAGGTACCTTGTTTCAAAGATTGTCCTATGATGTACTATGATGTTGCTAGTTAAATTTGTTATTAGTGTATATATATATTAATATATATATTATGCACGCTCAGGTGGAGAGTTATTTTCTAGCGGCCCTCCTGGTAGTGTATAATCTTGCAATTGGCTGTGAATTTAAAAGATGATCAATCTAAAAACCAAATAATATATCAGGACTCTTTCTTGAACAATGCAATTAAACATTTTTACAGTGTTCTTTGAAAGAACGTCCTGCTCTTTTGTGTTTTTTTAAAGATAGAGTTCTTCTAAAAGTGCTGCCATTGATGAGAGACTGCACTGTTTCGTGTTGGGTTGGCTCTGGCAAGCAAACTAGGACATGTCCAGCAGGTTATCATTCTTCTCACAGTTTTTTGTTTGCATGCTTCCATTGTATGTATCTACATGGCTCTTGTCTCATTCCTGAAGTAACAAACCATATAGCTTTCTCCTGGACTTAAACCAACGCTGCCAGCTTCTTTTCCAGGAAAAATTCATGTTGGGCTTGCTAGTAAGGGACCAGTCTGTAGGCCAGTGACGTCGAACCTTTTAGAGACCGAGTGCCCAAACTGCAACCCAAAACCCACTTATGCATTGTCGGGTGCCGGGTGGGTGTGGCCCATTGGCTGGGTGTGGCCCATTGGGTGGGCGTGGCTGCAATGGTAACGGCAGACTGGGTGGGACTAAAAAGTTCAATCAATCAATTCCAACTTTGCAAGATCTTTTTTTCCCCGTGAGAAGTTGAAATTAACTGATTGAACCTTTTTTTTTTTTTGCACACGGCAGCGGAGGCCTAAAGCGAAAAGATTTTATAAAACCCAGCTGAAGGCCTAGGACTGGGGCGACGGTGCGCTTGCCCACAGAGAGGGCTCTGAGTGCCGCCTCTGGCACCCGTGCCATAGGTTCGCCACCACTGGAATATATCCTTCTAAATCCAATGGGACTTTTGAGTAGGTACTATTTGCCTGGTCCTTGAGAGTAAAGCCCATCAAACAGGGTTACAGACCTAGAATCATAGAACCACAGGGTTGGAAAAGATTTTGGAGGTCTTTGTGTACAATTCCTGCCTTGGGCAGGAATCTTCAGACTATATCAGACAGGCTGACCAAGCTTTGCTTTAAAACCTCCACTGATTGATACCCACATCTCAGGAGGTCAGCCATTTCAACAAGTAATAGCTCTGATGGTCAGAACATTACTCATCTTAAATTTAGATCTTTCTCTTCTACTCCTTGGATCTATCCTGGGGCACAATGGAGAGTAAATCCACATCCTCTTCCCTGTAACATTCTTTAATGTATTAGAAGACTTTTATCATATCTTATTTATTCTTCGCTTCTTTACAAATATTTTTCCCATTATTCTTCATAGGATTTAATTTCCTGGTCCTTCAGCATCTTCATTGCTCTTCTTTGCGCTCTTCCCTCAGCATCATTTTTGTATAATGGGGACCAAAACTAGATGCAGTATTCCAGATGTGGTCTGACCAGGGTAACATAGAGTGGAGCTATAACTTCCTGTGTTCTTGACATTATAACATTGTTGATGCAAACCAAGATTGCATTAGTTCTTTTTGCAGTTGTGGTTTATCAGGACACCCAAATCTTCCTTACAGGGACTAGTGCTGAGCCTTTTGTACTTGTGCACAGTTTTTCTACCAAATGGCAGACCCCTACATTTCTTGACACTGAACCACATTTTGTTGGAAAAGCCGAATATGCAAATTGATCAAAATCCTTTTGAACCTTAAGTCAGTCTCGGAAGATGTTAACAATCCCTCCAAAAGCTTTGGTCATTTTCAAGTTAACTGAGCATCTCTTATATCCCTTTGTCTAAATCATTTATAAAAATGATGAAGAACTCTGGGCTCAGAACAGAATATTGAGGTACCCCGCTGCATACCTCACTCCATTTATAAATAAATCCATCAAAGACCATAAATCCATCAAAATCCATTCAACCAACTGAATTCTCTTGGGTGTGACCATCCATCCCATATTGCTCCATTTTATAAAAAGGGGGCTATGGCTACCTCTCTCAAATAGCTTACTGAATTCTAGATATACAATATCTCCAGTATTCTCCAAAGCGCCTGAAGGCAGGACA
>NW_015386477.1:761281-782089 GCF_001527695.2 Protobothrops mucrosquamatus
TGCTCCAACACTGGAAGTTTTTAAGAAGAGGCTGGACAGCCGTTTGTCTGAAATGGTGTAGGGTTCCTGCCTGGGCAGGGGGTTGGACTCGATGACCTCCAAGGTCCCTTCCAACTTTATTATTATTATTATTATTATTATTATTATTATTATTATTATTATTATTATTATTATTATTATTATTATTATTATTATTATTCTCTTGATCCAGTCACTTAGTTTTAAAAAGCAATATAATTAGTCTGGCACAACCTATTTTTAATAAACCCATACTGGCTTCTAGTAACCACCTTGTTCCTTTCTATCTGCTTGCCAATGCACTATTAGATAATCTTTTTTAGAATATTCTACGTATTGATTTCAAGCTGATTGGTTTGTAGATTCTTGTGTCTACTTTTTTCCTTTTTATACTCAGTGGTTCTGAAACCACATCTGCTGATTTTCTTTAGCACCTTGGCATGTAATTAATCAGGCCCTGCCCCTGATAACTTCAAAGTAGCTAAGTGTGCTCTCATTACTTCCTTGCCTGTGTTGCCCTCCAAGTTAGTAAAAACAAAACAAAACAAAACATCAACATACAAAACTGTAATAAAAGACAATTGGTTTTTTTGTCCTCAATCTCGCAGAAAATCCCATGAACTGTGGAACAGTGAAAAAACCTTGCCATGAAATATAAAGGGAATTCAAAGGATTGCTCTGGAAATAAAATACAACTCATCACTGACACAGAAGGACTTATATCTTATATCCATATGAAAAAATAGACTGCATAATGAAAATGTTTATCTTCTTATATAATTTTAGAGTCTGTAATATGATTTATCATGAGCATTGGCAATGGAAAGCAATACATGCACATCAGTATTATCATTCTAACCGCAAGCTGCTTAATGAGGGGAAGGTTGATTTCCTACTTACTGAGAACAGTTCAGACAGTTAATTTTTGCGTATTTTGACTTTTATTACTTTATCAATGTATAAAATATAAAGAAAAAACCCCAGGAAATTAAGAGAAGAAAAAAAAGGTACAAGGAAAGAAAGAAAAAGGCATTTGACGTCCAACTTTTTTTTAGCACAGCACAAGATAACATTACAGCCTCAATTTTTACTTTTACACATTAGTACAGACATGTAAAATTTGCGACATCATGTGACGTCGCTCAACATATCGGGACAGTTTTCCCATTGCCGGCAATGGGGTGGGCGCAGCTTCCACGTGACACGTCCGTACATAACCAGTCATTTCTATAACAACAAATCTATCTAATTAGCATAACTAAAGTCAAAGTTTCAATTTTTTTTATCACAAGCACAAAATCCAGAGGTGATATCCAAATAAAACACACACACATTATATATATATTCTCCTCTTTGAATAGAACAATCAATTTAACCATTTCTGCTTTATCTTGCTTGCTGTTAAAATAATATGTATTTCTATTTGCACTTAATAATCTTTATAAACTGTCAGATTCTTTAATCTTAAGGGGAAAAAACTTTTTTTCATCGACTTTAAATACTAAGTTTTTATTTTAAAATGTTTCTAAAATCAAAACATTCTAATATATCTTTTTTTAACTTCCTCTTAACATACATAAAGTTCACTTTGAAACCAATAAAATTCCAACTAACTCCAATTAACTCATTAAATTTAGATCACTCCCTCCAGGTTACTCTCATAGAATATTTTTTTCTTGTTGTATACATCCTTTTTAAAACTTTAAATTTTTCTTTAAGCTAATACATCTTTTTCTTTAACTTTCTCTTAACATAGATATTTTCAAATATACTTTCAATAATATTTTACAAATTTTAGGGATTACTTAAGCATTATATATAAAGGAAAAAATACATGTTCAAACTTTAGATTAAGACTTTCTTTCAATTACAAATATCAGACCGATAAAAATCCATCCTAATTCCAATTGACTCATTAAGTTTAAGTCATTCTTTCCAATTTGTCTTCATGGAATAAAATCCATTTCTTCTCTGGAATATTTGTCAAGTAGTTATAAGCTTCTCTTTTTCTCAAGGATTTCTCAACCTTGTTAATGTCCATGAGGAAAAAGTCCCAAACTTGTCCTTTTAAAAGTTGCAGATTTTCTTGGAGCTCTTCTTTCAATTGTGTAGGGAGATTTATATTTAAACCATCATAATAAAAATTGATGTTGGGTTTATATTCCAAAATTACAATTGACTCCTCTGCATTGTCAGCGACTTGTCAAATTGCCTCAGTGGTTTGATAACTTACTACACATATTTGCATCTCTGAAGCAGTTTGAGTAATTTTTTTGACATCCTGATCTATGAACTGATGGATTTTATTTAAAGATTTTTCAAATACATATCTAATAATTTGCCCCCCCCCTCTTCTTAACTCCCTCTTTAGTCAAAGAGTAGGTTTTTTATGTCACTTAAGAATTGCTGGCCAATCAGGAGTCATAAAAATTGGAAAGTTTTAGCCACCCACAGCAAAGCAGACCAAGCTATAAATTACTAAAAATAATAAACTAGAACCACAACTTTCTGCCCTTATATTTCTCCATCAATTTTTGGGGGGGTAATGTTAAGGACAGCCAAGAAGATCATAGGAAGCTCACTCCCTGGTATTCAGGATGCTGTTTATAAGCGCCATGTGCGTAGAGCTCAAAGCATTGTTAGAGACCCCACACATCCACTTTACGATCTGTTTCTGTTGCTCCCCTCTGGGAGCAGGTTTCAAAGAATTTCTAGCAGGACTACTGATTGTATAATAGCTTTGTTCCCTATGCCATCTGTCCGGTCAACTCGCAAGATTCGTTTTTCTCGCCATGCACATATATACATAACCCGAACTAGACTGTTGTTTCTCTGTGTCATATAATATATGTGGTTATATGCAATAATTCTGTATTTATTTATTTATTTTTGTCAAAATATTTATGTAGTATATATTGGAGGTGGTGAACCTTTGAGAGCTGAATGTAATAAAATTTCATTTTAATGTATGCCGATTAATGTACATTCAAAGTGACAATAAAGTTATTATTCTATTCTATTCTATTCTATTCTATTTTTTAAAAGAATAGTCCACACTTCCTTATTTTAGCTTGCCTTAACAGCCTTCTTCCTTGTTGTTTAATAATGAAGAGATTCTCAAAATGGTGCAGATCTTCAAAATGAAATAATAGGCTATGGCTAAAGAGACCCTCTTTTAGCTTAATAAAGATTAATAGTCATTAAAAATGATTAAGAAATGAAAGGCACAACTTACTGTATATTTGAAAAATAAATTCCAAAATGACTGCTTCTTCAACAAAGAACTGATTGCAGGCCCATCCCCCCAGCTGCTGGCATGCAGTTTACTTTGAAGCACAGCTCCTGAAGCTACTTGCAGACCCATTGCTATAGCGGAGGATCATGTGGGGTGATTCTAGGACTTTCGCTAACCCAGGAGAATCATATAAACTAAGGGAATGCCAGTTCCTTCTGCTGGTAAGTTGAAGAAGCTATATTTCGGGGGGGGGGAACCTTCAGGGATCCTTCCCTGGGTGTGTCGTCAGTTGGCCATCTTTTCACCAGAAACCCAGACAGTTAATTCTTAAGTAATGTACTATTTTATTTAAGTATTTGTTTTATTAATTAATGTCTCATCTTCCATATATGAAAAGCATCAGTCAATAAATGGAAATGCTTGAAAAATTCTGTGACTTAAATAAACTATATGGTACTATCAATAGGACCTTTATTGCTTCACTATCCTGATTATTTTTAGATCTTTTAAATTAAAAATAATTAAATCGAAAGCTAGCAGAGACAAACTGTCAACCTGGGAGATGCATTCTGCCTCCTTTTGGGAAAGAAGGGACTTGTGAACCCTTGAATTTATGTAAGCAATATCTGGTAGATGTCTATGGAGATTTTCAATCAATCTGGGGGACAACTCCTGGTGGACTATATAATCACATCCATGTTGTCTTCTTGCCAATAACATAGAAGTACTTTTCCAATGTGTCTTTTGAGATCTTTTTTATTTTTTAGTTAGGTTTTCAGTCTTGTCTACAATATTTATATTTCTTCATGGTCTCCCATCTAAATACTAACCAGTTTCAACTCTGCTTAGCTTTCTGAGATTGCTAATTGCTGTTACCCATTGAGGCTATCTAAAAGAACCTACCCATAAGATTCAGCTGCCTGTGACTGAAGAAATAATGGAAAGGTCATTCTGATTCACTGAAACAAGCTAAGGGTCTTCGACAATTCATATTAATTCCAGGAAGGATAAGAATAAAGGAAGGTAGCAATATCCCAGTTTCAATGCCCCTTTAGAAGTTCATCTCTTATACCAGCAATATCAAACAGATCTCTCCTCTGCCTTTCCCCTCCTATATGTAAGGATGGATGTGTGTATATGTGTGTGTGTGTTCGTGTGTATATCTTATTTTTAATGTATATTTTTAAATTGGTACTTTAATTACGTTTAACATGTACATAATTTTTCTTTGAGAACTGAGACTAAAACAAATTAATTTCTCTTCTCTGCCCCATCTCTAGCTCCATTTCTAAAGAATCTTAAGATTCACATCTCATATGATTCCACAATAGGAAACCCACAGGGGTCAGTTATATTATATTCCGTATCAATGTAAAATTTAAATATAAGAAATCAATAACATAACAAGCAACAAGAAGCAACATTTTTTAATGTTTCTCATGTGCTTTTCTAAAAAGCTATGTTTTCACAGTCCTGAAACATGTAATAAATAGAGAGCAGTCCAGGTGTCTAGGAATTAGGCTATTTCAGAGAATGAGGCCATCATTGTAAAGGCTTAAGCATAGTTTTTTCCCAGTAACTGGAATCACTTCAAATTTGAGACCCTCATTAAGGGTCCATTATATTCTCAAAAATATATTATTATCTATAAAATATTAGAACAATGCCAATAGTTTATTTTCAATTGTGTGTTTTTCGGTCCTCTTATCCCAGAGGTGTTTTTTCACAAGGCAACTGGACTTTTTCTTTTTTTCTGTCTTTGAAGTCGTTCTTCTCATCCAAGAAGTTTCTTCAGCTCTTACTAGATGGTGGGGGGATGGAAAGATTTATACTCCTTACAGACAGCTGGTTATTTACATTCTTCAAAGAGAAAAAAGAAAGTCCAGTTGCCTTGTGAAAAAGCACCTTTGGAAAAACCATGGTCTGGATGACTGAAAACCCCATAGACATTCTGTTCTCTTACTTTTCCATTCCAATCTGCCTATCATCTCAGAGGGATGCCATGAACAGCAGATGTTGACCCAAGGTCTTCCTAGCTGTGATCCACAACTTCTGCTCAGTACTAATTTTCAGTGTCAACTTCTACTTGCAAGTATGCATGCAATAATTGCAGACAACTTTGATTAGATTAGGAGATAAGAGGACAAATAACCCTTGTAGCATCTTCTCCTGAATAGTAAAAATAACGTATTGGTAAATCCCCATATTGTGAAGAAAAAAGCACCCCAACCATAGGCAACAGACAGAAGCAGCTCTATTGATCAGTTTCTGGGTGATTTCTTTTTATTATTTATTTAAGTTTTTATTGATTTTTTAATACAATTCAACAGTGCTTATTCAACAAATGCATTGTCTGAGTTCATCATTCACTAATACAAATTAAATTCCTAATCCCTAGTTCGTTTCTCCAACCATTGGTAAAATAAGTTCCAAGTTTGAAAATATTCTGTTTCTTCTTTTTCTTTCAATGTCAAAACTGAAAGACTGTCCATTTCTGCACAGTCTAATATTTTATTATTTATTTCTTCCTCCAATGGTGTTTCTTCATTTTTCCAATACTGTGCAAATATAAGTCTTGCTGCTGTTATCACATGCAGAATAAAATATATACTTTATTTATCAAGCTTTTCTGGCATTATACCTAATAAAAAAAGTTCAGATTTAAAATCTACACGTTTCCCCAGCATCTTTTCTAGCCAGTTCACTTTTGGTAAAAACAAATCTCCATACATTCAGTTCTTGGTGACTTCAGGAACGCAGCTACACACTATAATTTTCTCGGCAGCAATATCAGCATGATTTGCCTCTTTTCCCAATTTCTCAGTCTAACCTAAAATGGTATTTCCTGAGAGTTTCCCTTCCAAGGAAGGACTAATCACTTTTGCAGGGGTGCCTGAGGAAAGGGGTCGGGTCCCAAAAGTCAAAATGGCAGGGAAAACCATGCGAAGGAAGCCCCTCTTCTTTCTACATCCGTCCCAGCCCCTTTTTATGTGATTACGTGCCAACGAATCGTCTGTGACTTCCAGCGATCAAGTGGAGATATTTTTTTCCCACGACGATCTATCTTTTAAACGTGCCTCGGTTACAAAAAGACGGGGCTTCCATCGCATGGTTCTTGCCGCCATTTTGACTTTTCTGACTCCCCTCCCTGCAGGTTTGCCATCCCACGGCAAGTTCCCGGGTTCAAGCATCTTCCTTGGCCTCAAAATGCCTGAATTGACTTTGCCCTCCCCTCTAAAAGTGTATGTGCCAAGCCTCTAGCTGACCCTCTTCTGCTGTGACAAACCCTCTCTCCCCCGCAGCAGCCCAATAAATCAGTGTTTCTCATGTGTAAGGCATGTGGACTTCAACTCCCAGAATTCCACAGCCAGCATTGCTGGCTGTGGAATTCTGGGAGTTGAAGTCCACATGCCTTAAAATTGTCAAGGTTGAGAAACACTGCAATAAATGAAAAGCTGTTGCCTCCTGCTTCGCATCGAGTCGGGAAGGGGCGGTGACGAAAGAAAGGTGGGCAAAGGCAAACCAGCCTTTCGCTTTGCCTGGAACAGAGCGCTTTTCGTCTCGTTTGTCTCCAGTCTCTTCCCGTTTCCCGCTACCGCCGCCGATACCGTACCCATCTCTGGGCTCGGCGGATTGACACCGCTGAGACGGCTTTCCTGGCTTTCCTCCCCGACCGCGGCCCGCCCCCCTGCCGGCGCACCCTCGAAGCGTCTCCGGCATGGACCGCGCGCCGCGGCGACGGCGGGAGCCTAAACAGGTAAATGGGCGCGGGCCTTTCGTCAGGCAGCATCGGTGGCTCGGCCCGCCGTTGTGTCGAGGGGGAGGCCTGCTCGTGGCGGCGGCGGCGGCGGCGGCGGCCTTAGGACGAGAGTGTGAAAGTCAGACGCTGTCAGGCAAGGTGCTGCTTCTCTTCGGCTACAGCAAAGGCCGCTTTGGAGTTGGGGCGTCCCGGTTTCCTTCCTGCTGTTGCGAGGAAGAGCCGCGCTCGGTTTTACGCCGCTTGGGCACGGAAAAGCGCCGCGGAGATGGGGACGGGGACCTTTTTAAGCAGGGGTAGTCAACCTTGGCTCTTTTATGACTCGTAGACTTCAACTCCCAGAATTCCTGAGCCAGCTGTGCTGGCTCAGGAATTCTGGGAGTTGAAGTCCACGAGTCATAAAAGAGCCAAGGTTGACTACCCCTGTTTTTAAGGTTGGGCTGCTGAAAAATAAATCCCTCCGGAATATTCTTTATTTTGAAGGGTTGTCTTCTGAATTTTGCAAGATGTCTCAGCTCTCCTTGGGTGTATTGTTTGAAGGGAGGGATATTTCTATTGTAAACTGTACGAAAAAAAACTTTAAAGTAACCAAGGATTTGTGTTTAAAAAAGTAATAATGACATTTAAGTCAATCTCTGAGGTGGTAGTTAAAAGTTATTCAGTGTCAATTGGCTGCAGCATCTTTCCCATCCCTGGCTGTAAAAGAGGCTACTAACTAATAAAGTAACTAATAGTTTTCTGTAAGTTTAATCAGCATTGTCCCAAAACAACAGTAAGTTGGGGAGGTTTACATTATTTCAAGGATGTCTGGAGGAGATGCTGTAAGGTCACCTTTGTGGAAATGACCTTCATTAATGTGGTATCCTTGGCAGTATTAAGGGACTGGTTTGATGAGTTTCTATATTTGGAGGAGTGGGGGAAGCATCCTTGCTCTAATCCAAGGGTAGGCAAAAATAGATCCATAAATCATGTTTGAGTGATATCTCACTGCCTGTTGACCTCCACTACATGATTAAAGTCACAACAGTTACAAGGAAGTAAGACAACTGTCTTTGAAACAGCCACTATTCCCATCACTGTCAAGAGGCACAATACCCAAATGTTATGTTATTTTCAAGTGAAGTAATCTAAAAAAATAATTAAAAGGTGTAACTATTTCCATCAGGATAAAAAGTAATCCTGAAATAATTACCTTTTGATAATGCCCCCTCCACCATTCAATTTAGTAAATTTGTTGACAGTTGAGTTTAACCGTTACTGCCGCTCAAACCAAGAGTTTCTGCTTATGGTTGCAATGCTGAATCAAAGTATCTGGGAGAAAATGGAGTTGAATTCATCTTCAGCAGCAGATTAGTTTCAAACTATCAGCTTTTTGAGATAGGCCAGGTCAGGAAACTGAGATTGCAAAGATTACAGGAATGCTTCTTTGTTGCTCAGTCTAGGTTATAATAAAAGAATTTTGAAAGCTTGTTAGTTTCATTTTGACCTCTCTTATACCAAACAGAATCTAGGTGGAATTACAATATTTCTTCTTCATGTTTTGCCCTGGCCTCTTATATTGCCATACAGGAATTCAGAGCTGCTTCTCTTCAGTAACATTCAAAGGTATTTTAGTATGAACTGTTTCAGGTCATGAAACTACATTTCTATGAACTTGGATTTAGCCATCCAAAACACCGAATTTGTTCTTTGTCATCATGTACACTTGATTATATGCTCTTGTTACATCACCTACTTCCACTTCAGCTTCACTTAATAGATAAATGGCCTGAGAGTCTCCCGTAGAATTCTCTGATAAAAAGCAGAGCATTCTTTCTTCAGTGATAACAAGTCATCCAAGTAAAGAATTCCCACACCATGACATTACCACCTTCATTCTTTATAGTTAGTATGAAGTTCTTATTATGGAATTCAGTGTTGGTTTAAGGAGCCGTAGTGGCACAGTCGCCAAAGAATTGAGGCGTGCTGGAGAAGATTCCTGCAAGTTCCCTGCAAGGCAATCAAACCGGTCAGTCCTAGAGGAGATCAACCCTGACTGCTCTTTAGAAGGCTAGATCCTGAAGTTGAAACTCAAATACTTTGGCCACCTAATGAGAAGGAAGGACTCACTGGAGAAGAGCCTAATGCTGGGAAAGATTGAGGGCAATAGAAGAAAGGGACGACAGAGAATGAGGTGGCTGGATGGAGTCACTGAAGCAGTAGGTATGAGCTTAAATGGACTCCAGAAGATGGAAGAGGACAGGAAGGCCTGGAGGAACGTAGTCCATGGGGTCGCGATGGGTCGGACACGTCTTCGCAGCTAACAACAACAAGTGGCACAGTGATTAGAATGCACTATTGCAAGCTAACTGTGCCCGCTGCCAGGAGTTTGATCCTGACTGACAAAAGGTTATTTCTGCCATCTTTCTGAGGTTGGTAAAATGACTCAGATTGTTTGGGGCAATATGCTGACTCTATAAACCATTTAGAGAGAGCTGTAAAGCACTATGAAGCAGTATATAAGTCTATTGCTGTTGCTATTTAAGTCACTTTAGTTTTATTTCAGTCAAAAATATATATCTGACAGAATTAAACCTTGAGTCAAAATGTGGAGGGTCAATTCACATCCTTCAGTCATTTGGAAGTACAGGTAGTCCTCAACTTACAAACAATTCATTTATTGATGACTCAAAGTTAAAACAGCACTGAAAAACGTGACATATGACTGTTTTTCACACTTTCAACCTTTGCAGCATCCCCATCATCATTGATCAAAATTCATATGCTTGGTAACTGACTCGTATGTATGATGGTTGCAGTATCCTGGGGTTATGTGATCACCTTTTGCGACCTTCTGACAAGCAAAATCAATGAGGAAGCCAGATTCACTTAATGTGTTACTAATTTAACAGCAGCAGTGATTCACTTAACAACTATGGCAAGAAAGGTAAAAAATGAGGCAAAACTCATTTAACTACTATCTCACTTAGCAACAGAAATTTTGTGCTCAGTTGTGGTCATAAGTTGAGGATCATCTGTATACATCCTTGAGATATGAGGAAACAAATCTTTCAAATTAAAGCAAATGCAGAATGTTCTTGAGAGAAGACTTTGTTAGACTGGAGGTATATGCTAATTCTATTTTTTTTTTTACTGAAAACTCTTGTCAGGCTTGTCAATAAATACCAACAGGTGACTTGGACATTGTTTATGATAATTGCCTTCCATATAAATAGATTCTGAATAAATCTGTATTCAGTCATTGATCCTTAGTGGATGGCTCAGAGTGAGTCAAAGACATCATTTTGGTCACCAACTCTGAAGATTTGCATAGCTTTGACAAACTTAGCACCTAATGTGGCAAGGTGATCTAAATGTTTATTGATGTGTGGAATCTGAATCCATCTTTAGGGTAAACGAGACAGCCACAACCCCTTGGATCATCATTTCAGAGGTATTTCCTTACCAGATTCCTCAAAGCCTTCCAACAATGACAGAGTGTACTTGAACAGTTTTAAAAATTCAGGGAGATATTCAGAGATGTATCAACCTTGAAAGTATTCTACGTTGAACTGTATAGCATAGTCAAAGACCAGCAGGAAAATGTTATATTTTGTATAATGTAATAAAATGCTTCATGATAATTTTTACGTATAAATTATTTCATAGAATTTGCCAAATTTCAATTCAATGGGATTTATGAGTTCTGAATTTTGTACACATTCTGTACGTTAGCCTGTTTGAGATGCAGGTACCTTGGTTTAAAAGATTTTGGCCTATGATGCACCATTTCTCCCAATTAAAGGTTATAGACATGAACATTTTAATAATATATAGATTCAGTTTAAGGCAGTTATTAATATTAAATTATCTAATTTTGAAAGTGATTGTGTTACTATACTTTTTTTCCAACTCTGACTGCTATATTAAAATTTGAACCAACTACAGAGAACAATACTCTAGGAAAGCAGAAGATCATTTTGGATTTTGTTGACTTTTGGTGTCTCACTTACAATATAGAATCATTCTAATTTGTGAAATTCCAGGTGATGGTTATGTTTTCTAATTACTGTGATTCAAGTTTTGAAGATTACTATCTGGTTTTCCAAGCTGTCTTTCAGCTGTCTATCTCCAGACCATTTATATTTTTCTTAAAGTTGACACTGACTGATTTTTGTATTCCAAGCATCCTTTTTCCAGCTTACTGCAGGAGTCCCTCTCCTCTCCATGCGCTGAAGAAAAATCTAGTGCTGGGCTGGAGAAAAGCAGCTTGGGTCTTCATGTTCCAAGCTTCCTTTCTCCTCTTCCCATAGGAGTCCCCCCCCTCAAATGAACCGAAGGGAGGGGGGATCCTTTGGCAAGCAGTAACAACTTGCAAATTTTCCTGCTGGTTTTTACATTGACTTTCTGGGGAAGCCAGCAGAAAAAAATGCAAATGGTAATTACATGATTGTGGGGCACTTGGCAACCAGTCATAAATGCAAACAGATTGCCAAGTGCCTGAAATGGGATTACATGACTGCAGGGGGTAGAGCAGCAATCGTAACTTCAAGGACAGGTCATAAGTAGCTTTTTAAAAGTCTGCTGTAACTTTAAACGGTCCTTAAATGACAAGTTGTAAATAGACTACCTGTACAACAATGGTTTGCTGAGAAATGGGAGACCGTATGATAGGATGGGAGTTCTGCATTTTCTATTCTATCACATGCAGAAAATGTTCTGCATTTTCTATTCTATCACATCCAGTTAAGGGAGTATTAGGCAGGATACCTAATTTATGTATTAATGATTTCCAATCAATCTTTTATTATAGCTATAGACCAGAATAAAAATTAAAACATTAAAATAAAACAAAATAGAACAAGACAAAACTTAATATTATGTTACAATTAATGGTGGGATCATTGATGGGTGGCCAAAATTTGCCTAATTTTACAGACAGTATAGCAGAATTTAGCTAAGTTCAAAGACACAGTATCATACTGAACTGATAGTAATAGCGCTACATAAAAGAGATTAATATTTCCCAAATATTTTGTCAGGGAAGGAGTTATAAAATGAATCCATGAGTCTTTATAGGGGGCATAATATAACAGGACATGAGCTGTGACTTCAATGGTCCCCTGTCCATAAGGACACAATAGCACAGTGGTTCTCAACCTGTGGGTCGGGACCCCATTTGGGGTCGATCGACCATTTCACGGGGGTCGCCAAGCAAGGCTGTCCGCCATTTTTTTTTGTCCGCCATTTTTTTTGTCCGCCATTTTTTCCCCTTTTCCGGCGGGTGCCTTACCTCCCTTGGGCTGGGCCAGCTGGTGGTCAGCCTGCTCCGTCTCTGCCGCTTGCCAGCTACGCCTCGGCCAGCGCAGGGGGCGGAACCACGCATGTGCGGCGCTCCCGGGCAGGGAAAGTCCTCGACTTACGACTGGTTGGGTAGTCCTTGACTTATGACCTGTTTAGTCCTCGACTTACGACTGGTTTAGTCCTCAACTTACGACTGGGTTAGTCCTTGACTTACGACCGGTTGGGGTCGCGGCATTAAAAAGATTGAGAACCACTGCAATAGCAGCTTCTGTGGGACTTTATTACATTGGCCTTCCAGAACTGCTGTGGGGAGAGTGTTAAAACGTGCTAGAGTTGATGCCCTCTGAAATTTAGAAACAGCTACATAAGTATTTCACTGGTTTGTAAAGGGAGGCATGATTGCTCAAGAAAATGTTCTTGGCTAAAGCATACAGATCCTGTTGGGCTTCCTGATCTTTAATAAGTTTTTCAAATGCACTCCAAATATCCATGGAAGAGGTTATTAATTAACTAAAAAAGGAATAAAAAGGACAAAGGTATCATTTCCTTTCAAAAAATTAAAATTATATTTCCATAAATATATGCTAATTATAGATATTTCTCTTCATTATTACAGTACTTTTGCAGTGTAGAAATTGACATGATCGACAAACCAGTTAAATGAGTTTAAAATAATAGGATGAACTTTCATGTTATACTAGTATAGGGGAGACTACAGAAATTACAGCATTTTGGCTAAGCTGCATTTTGGTTTGGATAACAAATTGGAAGCCTAGCAATCATCCTATATGAAAAGCCCTGTTGACACGAAGTATTTTCCACATTTAAACAATTTGGTTTAAAATCTATGTTCTTTAAAAACATATATAATATTATACTGTTTTCAAATTCTTTCATAAGAATTTATTATAATTTAATTTATTATAAATTAAAAAGTAATCATAATTAAATTTTAGAGTAATTCCTTCAGTACAGCTTATACCAAAACATAAAAAACGTCCTTATAATTTGGGATCTAATTGTAAAACAATGTGTTTTGGATTATGATATTAAGAACTGAATGTGAAGCATTTTCAGTACTTGCTGAAACTAATCAGCCTTGGGCTTGGTCAGAGACTTGACAGGGAACTTGGGAAACTTACATTTCCTACTAGACCTGAAGGGCAAGAAATAAAGCAGTTTGAAGTATTCGGATGATACTGCAAAGACAAGACATACTTAATTCCAGCCATTTGTTTAAGCTTGTTGAAAGGGTATGGAAGAAGGATAAAAGTAGAACTTTATTAAGAATAAACTAGCTTGAGAATACAAATATTGAGAATGGAAAAAGAGTGAAAAGGGGAAAGAAAAATTCTTACAATGAACACATATAATAAAATTTTGGAAGTAAAAAAATAAAAAACTTTACAAATTGAAAATATATACAATGCTAATAATATATTGAATTTTATTTTATAGCAACCTTGATTGTCCATTATCTCCCTGGATAAATCTAATGTATGGGACATGAACATTCAACCTTTTCCAGATTGGGTGACTTGTATAATAGAAAAGGTAAGACCTCCAATTTAATTATGAATTAAACTATTGGGTCCATTATTGCATAGTATTTCCATACAGACTGAAATGACTAATTTCCGCTGTGCTGCTGTTGTTATTATTACTACTACTACTATTACTATTATTGATTAGCCAGATGTTCAGACTGGGTTTGGCATTTTTGTCTACCTATTGAGTCCTTACCAAGGATCTGAGATAGACAGATGTGGATGTTTGATGGTGTTACAGATATTGCGGGATGGAAGCTGTTCTCAGTAAGGCTACCTTTTGCAATTGACTGATGGCGAATTTGTCAATGCCAACGGTGTTCAAGTGGTGCTCCAGTTGTTTTGGGATTGCACCCAAGGTGTCTAATACCCTTGCTTGCCTTTGCCACAGTCGTTCTATTTCTATTTGTAGGTCTTTGTATTTTGTTATCTTCTCCAGTCTTTCTCGTCTATTCTGCTCTCTCCAGGCACTGCCCCGTCCATTATCCAAACTTTTTGTCTTTCTTATCAACAATTGTTAAGTCTGGGGTGTTATGTGGCAGGTGCCTGTCTGTTTGAATTCTAAAGTCCCAGAACAATTTAACTTTTTGATTTTCTATGACTTTCTCTATTTTATGGTCCCACCAGTTCTTGCTTACAGGCAAATGATATTTCTTGCAGATCTTCCAATGTACCATTGTTGCTACTTTGTCATACTGTTGCTTGTAGTCAGTCTGTGCAATATTCTTGCAGCAGGATACCAGGTGGTCCACTGTTTCTTCAGCTTCTTTGCAGAGGCGGCACTTACTGTCTGTTGCTACCTACAAATTCTGGCTTTGTATGCATTTGTCCTTAAGGCTTGATCTTGTGCAGCCAGAATTAGTCCCTCAGTCTCTTTCTTCAACTTTCCTGCTCTTAGCCATTGCCAGGTCTTGTTATTATCTGCTTTCCCAGCTATTTTTTAATGTACTGGCCATGTAGTGCTTTATCTTCCCATGCCTCCATTCTGTTCTTTATTTGGTCTTTCTTGCAGGCCAGTTTGGCCTCTCCAATAGTCAGTAAGCCTACCTGATATACTAACTTCGGTGCATCTTCATCATTGTCCTTCAGATATTCTTCCAAAGCCATTTTTTCTTCTTCAGCCATCTGATGTACTTGCAACATTCTACACTCACCTATTTGCCTTGGTAGATAGAGTCTGTCAGTGTCACTACGTGGATGAAGGGCATGATTCATTGTCATTATTTTTCTGTCTTCATATCCATTGCTTTTAGTTCTGCTTGAGTCCGCTCCACTCTTCCAGCTATATATCTAATGATTGGAATTGCCCAGGTGTTGATTGCCTTGATGGTATTTCTTCCATTGAGTTTGGACTCTTTCCAAGAGTTCACTCTCTTGATGTATTCACCTCTAATCTTTTTCTTGACTTCATTGTGCTTGATATTGTCAGCTTAAAGTATACACAGGTATTTGTAGTAGTAATCATCCTCATCCAGACTCTTAATGTTATTTTCATGGGGCATCTTGATTCCTTCAGTTTTCACTATTTTTCCTTGTTTGATAGTGAGTGTGGCCCATTTGTCCAAGCCAAATTCCATTGCAATGTCTTGGCTATTCATATGGACTGAGTCCTGTAGCCCATTTTTCATTGGATATTCAGGAACTCCAACATCTAGCATGGGTCTTGTTAACCTGAGCGACATCTGAGCCGGTATGGCTTTCTGAATTTTACGTCTCACCATATTTTTTATGGGAGAGACACTCTTTGTCTGACTCCTCTGATGAGACCTGTCCAGCATGGTTGAACCTCTGGCATTTCTCTCATCTTCCTCAGAGTACACAAGCCCCACAACCATGTCAAGGTTGTGCCTCACTATGGAACTATTATTATCATCATCATCATCATCATCATCTATCAAATTGGTGTCAGCTCTTAGTGACCACACTAATAGTTTTTCTCTAGATAATCTGTCCCCAGGTTCCTGCTTCAGGTCTTCCAATGATTTATTCATTGCCACTTTAATTGAGTCTATTCACCTTGTTGCTGGTCTTCTTTTATATTCAAATATCTGTCCATTCACATCCTTTAGCATACCAATGTAAAGTTGAATTCTTCTGAATTCAAAGATAGTTTCCTTTTTTCCATGCCTGTTTCTAGTATCAGGTTCATTACAGAGGTTATAAAACTGCTTCATGTCTAATTAAATAATAATTTTATTAAGTTGGAAGATCTGTAATAAATACCATTTGCCTGCAAGCAAGAACTATTGGGGCCAGAAAATAAAGCAATAGAAAAATGAAGAAGCTGAAATATCCAATCAGACAAGCTCCTCCCACATAACGCATCAAATTTAATCATTGTCGATAAGAAAGACAAAGAAGTCTGGATAGTAGGTGTTCTGAAGATAGCAGAATAGAAAAGAAAGAACTGGAGAAAAATCACAAAATACAAAAATCTGCAAATAGAAATAGAACTACTGTGGCAAAACAAAGCAAAGGTAATACCAATAGTAATAGGTGCTTTGGGTATAATCCCAAAACATCTGGAGCATCACCTGAACACCATCAGCATTGACAAAATCACCTTTATTCAATTTTTCCAAGCTTTACTTGAAACAACATATTCAGTGATAATATCTTTAACACCATCAAACAACATTTACCTCAGGTCCTTGGGAAAAAAGATTTGATAGGTGGGTAACAATGCCAAATCTAGTCTAAATATGTGATTGAATGTGTGACCAATCATAATAATAATAATAAATGAAGCCAGTAACAACACATTGTTAATAAAAGAAAAAAACACTGCTTTTGCTAATGGCTGATCATCCAACCCTCAGTAACACTTTCTTGCTTTCTAGCCACCTCTCCTTCAAGGCTAGGGACTGGCATGGAGCTCTCCAGAGATCCCAACAGAGTGACATCAATAAATCTTCTATCATTTTTCAACTCATCAATGGACCCCCCAGATATTTATTGGTCCACTTTTGACTCCCATTCATTTATTCACTCCTTGGTTAGTCCCATGATGTATGTTGAGATGATCATTATACTTTGGGTGACCTTGGTGGGGTTAAATCCTTTTAGCATATATTCACAGTGTCCTTTTGTTATCCATCCAAACAATGCTTCAGTACAACAACAATAAGACAACTTGGTGAGACTTAAGGTGCTTTTGCTTTTTAACAGTAACCAATTTGTATTTAGTTAGTGTGTAGAGTTACAGAAATTGGAAAAGTTAGGGTTGGATGTGGTCATCTTTTTTTGTGGTATACAGAACTCCTATTAAAATATGATGATATGGTTTGCTGTCATTTTGAAGAGAAATTCAGAAAAACATGAAACTTAATCCATAATTAAATAGCTTAAAACCCCTGGTCTATACCTTAAAACTTTGCCTTTAAATCCAGAAAAACAAAATTTAAGATTCAGATCCTTCAAATTTTAATATGATTTTGGCCACTGTGATACCTGGACCCCTTCCAAATGTTAAATATGACCTACAGCCAGCCATATATTATACACCTTTATCTTAAAATCTGGTTTTTATGCTTCAGTTAAGTCTAAACTTGCACATCTTGTATTCATTATATTGTCCCATCTAGTCTTATGAACATTAGTTTTTCTGGTAACTCTAGTTAAGAAGTAGCTCTATTTTATTTTTAAAAAGACTTTTAAATGATTGATTCAAAGCCAAATTTATGCTCTCTCCTTAAGATAATATATTTTCTACAGATCATGGAATTGTATTTGATCATAATCCATTGCCACATGTTCTCATTCTCATCATGTACAAACTTCCATGTGTGTCTGTTAATGTCACAAGAACTCCAAAGTGAGTGGAAATTCAAATGTATAATTCACAAGGAACAGACTATACTTTATATTTTAGAAGGCATAGGAAAAAACTACTTCAAAATGGGAAAACCTACTATGCAGATGATTCACACTGTAGTCTTTATCTTGCTACTTAGGTATTTCTTTAGCAATACTTATAAGCCGCATGATCCTGATGAACTCTGGGTAGAATGCAAGAAAATCAAATGCAAAAATCAGAACAAAAATAAAAGCTCAATTTAGTTAGTTAATATAATTTAAAGCCATTAATTAAAAAAAATAGGCATTCTTAACATTAAACTAATTTATTTCAAGGGTTTACCACAGGCTGAAAGAACTCTAGCTTGTTTGTAAAATGTTAACAGGACTGTGGTCATCTGTACCTTTACAGAAGTGTTTCTCAGCCTTAGCAACTTTAAGATGTGTGGACTTCCAACTTCTTAACGTTGCCAAAGCTGAGAAACACTGGTCTACATAAATTGTGGACTACCACTGCGGAGGCCTGTTGTCTTGTCCATGATCTATCTAGCTGAAAAGGAGAGGGATTTGCAATAGGCCCAATCTTGATATATTATTAAGATTATATATTAAATTAGTTATTTTGCATTGAAACTATTATACTGCTTCTTATTGTTGTACTGGGTATTTTGACTTGATTAAGCATTTTTCTTAATGTCTCTTTACAATGCCCACTTATTACCAACAGTAAATGGTTCTGTTCCTATAGTACGTCAGGGAAAAAAACAGTAAAAGCATTGATAAGCTATTCAGTTTTGATGTAGAACTAGACTCCCAACTTCGGGAAACTTATTTATTAATTGCACATAGTATTATAATTTCTAAGATGTTTTTAATTCTGCTTAATGTTCAAAAATACTCAGTATAAATATATAATGAGTGTATTTAGTAATATCGGAGAATATTTTTAAATGTTTACGATATATCATTAACATGTGAACATTTCCTAGATGTATTTATCTCAAGGAACTTTTTCAAAAGTATTATATTTTGTCTTTTGTTATTTGATTATTTGCTCTTTTTCAGTTATAATATGATAAGTATATAGTCTTTCCTATTTTGTGGAAGAAAATTGACTTCATGACCATTTCTTATCTCATGAATTATGAAGAATTAATGGCTTATTTTCTCCCATAGGCAAATGGACAACTGGAAAATTGAACTTCCCATTCTGTGAGGCTTGTCTTGAAGAATATAACTTTATCAGTAATACAGCATGTTTATGTGGACAGTTTACAGATATTCATCTTTGTAAAAGACAAACTGAGTGCCAGATAGCTAGTAGATTACCAAAATCACAACTAAAGCACTTGTCACTTTGTAAATGCCATTTTGATTCTAGTAAAGAAATACACAAGAGTGCTACAAGTGGAATTCTGAGAGCTGAAAATCAAAGAGTTCCATATCTGGCTAAAAGTAATGACAGTACTGGAAGATTAATGGAGGCACTTTGCCTAGAGTTGAGATCAGCTAACTTTGAGATGAATAATAAAAAACTATGCTTCAAAGTGTCTAATCTAAAAGCAAGTATTTCAGCTTCACTGGCTCAGAATGACGGATACACTGTAAAAGCTTTTCATAGAATACCACAGAGTTTGAGAAAGGGGCTTGTCTTGCTACCCACTTTATATGGAATATCCACAATTGAGAGACCTGTTTTCTCTAGGCAACATGAAACACAGCATTTTAATTCAAAAGATTGTTTACCACTGAAATCCAACAAAGTACATAATTATTTTCAGTTCCAACTTGAATCAGATACTATCAAGCTTTCAAAGAATTTTTCAGTTACTCCTTACAGAATATTAGCACAAGAAGAAACTGGGTTTAATCCTGTTTGGAAAGCTTCAAAAAGTTATCTTGAGAGTGCTGTTACTGATCAACAGCTGTTTTTACCTTCATCAAAGACTATTGCAAAAGAAAATACTCTCCAGCTGCATATCATACCTTTTTATCTTCTTCAGCCCTTCACAACTATTGATCAAGAGTTGTACAAGAAAAAAAGAAACCAGTTGAACAATTTGGAGAAAAAACATAGGTGGCAAGACCAGGTATGTATAATAATAATAATTTATAGATTATATTAGATGAAGAATATTTCTATGAGTACTAAGTGGAGCTTTGGTGTATTGTGAAATTATTTCTGAAAGTTTCCTTGGAACTTCTAAACATAAAAATAACCTATCATACTTAGCAATTATTTATCTCAATTTTATTTTCAATATTTCAATATTCCAGCATTTTGTTTTGTAGAACTATTCTATAATCCTCATGAAATATACATTCAATATCGTATTTATATTTGAATATCTATTCTGAAATGTAAATGCTTTCTTTCAGACAGTTTTCTTAGTATTTTTTTAGACATTTTGAAATTGTGACTAAAATATAAAAGTGGGTTAAAATATACAACAGCAACTGTAAATATGAGAAGACAATGGCAACAATGAGTAAAATGGATGAATAGTATCAAAGAGATTACAGGACTGTCCTTGGAGCACAGCAAGCATTTGTCCATACAGACATTAGGAATTAAACTCGATACAGTGGCAACAAAAGAAGAAATAAAAATAAATAAATTCCAGTGTAGGAAAATATTAACATGTTCACTACAAATTAAATTAAAATGTCAGGGAGAAGAAAATAGATGTTGAAAAGACAATATTAGAAAACAGTACAGCTATCTAAAGTGATATATTAGTGATAATAGAACAGTTATTAACTTTCTAATTTTTAGATGAATGCTCGCCTGATCAGCTATTTGTATTGGACTCTTACAAACACAAGGGGTGGCAAGTGACAAAATATGCATAAAAACATTGTGATACAAATTAATGTCCAACATCAGAGTGCAAGTATGAAAGAAACTGTTACATGACTCTTGATTGCGAGCTGCCCAGAGTTTGTTTTAAGATGGGCGGCTATATAAATGGTTTAAACAGCGGGGACAGTGAGTTAATTGATACAGAACAACCCTGTCCCCGGCAATCTAAAAATTATAGGGCTACCAGTGCATGTAGCATAGATGTGTGTGTGGACAAGAATACCAACCTTGCTGTCAAGCAAAATGAAGCCTCTAATAGCGAGTGCCACACAAAGTGCACTAACCAAATAGGTGGTAAGACAATAGAGGA
>NW_015386477.1:785407-832620 GCF_001527695.2 Protobothrops mucrosquamatus
CAAGCAACAAAAAATTGTAAATTTTAATAAATAAAATGCCACATGCTATATTATGCTGAAAATGTTTTTTAAAGTAAAATTTAACACTATTTCATTTGTTGGCTGCAGAGTTTAAACATCATAATGCTTATATCTGATGTTGAAATGCAGCATCTGTTAACTTTTATACAATAAGTTGTCTCTTGTGACTGGTTTTATTGCATTTTCAAAATGCTGATGATAAATATGGGTAGCATCTTAGTCAAGGAATATTTCTGTTTCCTAAAAGCCAATGTCAAAAAACCTCAATACCATTTAATCATTGACTGAGCTTTACAGAAGATATAAAACATTTTTTCTGTTCCTAAGATCTTAATAGGTACTTTACATCAGGGCTTTTCAACCTTTTCACCGATTGTACCACTTTTAGAATATGGCAACATTCGAGTACCACAAGTCACCTAGCAAGGTGTCAAAAACTTGATGACCATGGCCCGATGAGACTGTGCTCTGCCCGACAGGCAGCGCATAGTGGCCAATGAGTGCCAAGCGGGGGTGGCACTTGAGAGGTGGCTACTGAGTGTGCGGCACAATTGTGGCTGTCAAGTCCCATGGGCTCGACATTCCTACTAGGGGGGTGACCCATGCAGCCGGCCGCCGAAGCATGCAACAGGCCACTGGAAATGCCACACAGGAGGAACAGCTGACGGCCGCCTACCGGGCGGCGTGCGAGACTCCGGCGCACCCCAGGACGGCCCGCCGGCACCTAGTTAAAGCAGCTGGCTGGTGCTCCGTTGTGTCCGGCGGCAGCGGGGATTCCCTGGCATCACAGAACGCGGCGCGGCAACGTCACTGATGGGCAGGGCATCCCGAGGAGGCCGCTGGCACCTGGTTGAAGCAGCTGGCTGGCACTCCGTTGTAGTTGGCTCCGGTGGCAGGGATCTCCCACAGCTTGCGGCTTCTGCGGTGCCCGGATTGGTTTCAGAGTGTGCGGGCGTTGGAATGTTCGATCGGTATTGGGAGCAGAGCTCAGCGAGCCCAGAGCAAGGGAGCAGCCCCCCCCATGGCTGTCCCCCGAGTCACCATCAGATGCCTATCACGGGCGACTGGCCTGAGCCAATGAGGCACCGGTGATTGCCTTGAGCTGCCACTGCGGCCCGATGAGATCACACTGCACCCGACAGGCAGCGCAGAGTGGCCAATGAGTGCTGGGTGGGGGGTGGCGCGTGAGGGGTGGCTACTGAGTGTGTGGCACCATTGTGGCCAGTTCGATCGGGAGTGGGGAGCGGAGAGCTGAGCTTAGCAAACCCGGAGCAAGGAAGCAGCCCCCCCCATAGGCGGCCCCTGAGTCACCGTTCTGATCAGCATCAGCAAAACAAATGTGGGCCTCGATTCCTACCTGCCGCGGGATGAGTCCTCCAGGAGGGCACATGCCATCTGGCTGCTTTGCTTTCCCCTCTGTAAAGCTGGGCACCTCAGGAAGAGGAGACAGTGAAAAGACCTGACCCCCGGGAGGCAACATGAGGGCCGTGAGGGGTATCACAAGCTTGCGGAAGGGGGGGAGGAAAAGAAAATGGAAGAAAGTGAGGTCGCAACAGAGAGAGAGAAGGGGGAAAAGAAGGAGGGGGCGGTTGTGAGGTTGGCACTCAGGGCCGCGACGCGAACGGTCTCAAACACCTACCTGTGAGTGGATGGCTCTGTCCCCTTCAGGCTCACGCTTCTGAAGTAAGAAGAGGGGGGGAAAGGGCGACACGTATCCTGCACAACGAGTCCCTGGGGAGGGCGTGGCCTCGCTCTGCACCTACGCTCTTTGCGCGCCCTCAGTAGGGTTCCTGCAGGCCGTCGCCAAGCAGTATGTTTTCAATTTCAACAAGCAAGTGAGCTGGGAAGGAGGGAGGGAGGAAGGCGACGCTGTGGGGGGGAGGAAGGTGACGCCACGTACCACCAGCCAGGTGGACGCGTACCACTAGTGGTACACGTACCACCGGTTGAAAATCTCTGCTTTACATCATTATCAATGAGACCTAATTTTTTTTTATGAAAACTTGTACTCAGAGTCATTTTTAGAGTTATGAAAATATTCCATGTTCCAGATCCTCAACTGTATCAAACTTGATAGGAATATAGATTTCTCAGACTGCATCCTGGAAAGACTAAATAGGAAGTTTGGTTTTCTTCTAGAAAGTTAGAAAGTACTTATTTTTATTAGATTAAATGCTCCAGAATTTGCACAATATTGCAAAAACAATCTATTAAAGTAATTTAAAGAAGCAACTCGGAACATAAAGATTCAATTCAAAAACCACTGTCATTGTTAAGAGAGAAGAAAGCAGAGGAAATGGCATTTGTTAGTTAACATCATTAGGTTAGATATTGGCCCCTATCTTTCCTGGAACGGCATTCTCTTGAATGGAGAAACAGAATTGAGATATTAAGAAAGTAAAGTGATATCCAAGGACATCAACTGATTTTAAAAGTTTGCCTCAGGGTGAACTCAAATGCACAGAATATGAGGAGAAGCAGCCAGTTTTGGCTCCAGTACAAGTCACCAAGAGTACTGTAGCAGCTGCAGTTTGTTGGCTTTCAGGGATTCAACTCCAAGCTATTAAAGGAAAAATAAATATTTGTTACATTCTTACAAATATTGTTTGTTTCATGGAACGTAGGAATCATTTAGTGTATTCTTTTAGAACGCAGTGAAGTGTTTCTTGCAGCAATAGCTTAGGTCAGATATTAGAGAGTAAAAAACAACTATTTTCTATCAGAATCCTTTAAAATTCCACATGTATAAACTTGTCTAGTTTTCAGTAAGTTCAGGTGAGGGAGTATAAATCTGAAGTTTATTCGTTTCTTGAGTTTCTGGTTGGTTCTCCGTTGCATCAGAACTGCCTAGAGCAGACATGTGAAACTCGCGACGTCACGTGACATCGCGCAACGTATTGGGACAGTTTTGCCATTGCCAGCAATGGGGTGGGCGTGGCTTCCACATGATGCGTCCGACCACTGGGCCGGCAGCTTGACACCCCTAGCCTAGAGATTGCTGGGAAGTGCTGCAAGCTGTGAGTTAAGAGGGAGTGCAGAGAAGAAAGGTAGCTGAGTTTCTGGTTGGTTCTCTATTGCATCAGAACTGCCTAGAGGTTGCTGGGACGTGCTGCAAGCTGTGAGTTAAGAGGGAGTGCAGAGCAAAAAGGTAACGTCCCGCGCGCAGAATCATAACTAAAAATCTAAAACAGCAGTAGTAGACTCAGGGCAAGTGTGTCTGAAATTGTGATTTCATTTTAATTCAGAATGTCTGGCTTAGTTCAGTGCAACACTTGTTTTGCAGCTGTCTTTCGCAGTACTCTTTTCAAACGTGGATACTGTCCTATCTGTAAACAAATCACTAGTCTACAAGGACAGATTATTTATCTAGGGTCTGTAATCTGTGCTGTTCAGGCAGAAATTAGGTGTCCAGTTCAGCCCTTCTGCTCTATTGAGCTGCCGCATTATCAGCCCCCTCTACCACAAAGATCCTGCAGGAGAAGGACAGTATGGACAACCGTGGGATCTGGCAGGGTGAGAGCTGTGAACCACAAACACAAAGCTTTCGTTGTGTCCCTGCATAATAGACACAGTGCCCTTGCTGATCTTATTAGGGACACTAAGGAGACAGGTCAAGGTAGTTGGAATGATGATAATTCAAATAAGCAGGGGATCATAGTCCGAGATGAAGAACTTGTTTTGGACAGGGGAAAGTGTGAATCAAGTATTACACACCAGTCATGCAAGAAGAGCAAGACATCCAAAAAGTTAAGATAGGCAAGAAAATGGTAAGTGAGCACCTGTCTACCCTAGATGAGTTCAAATCACCAGGATCAGATGGACTACACCCCAAGGTTCTGAAGGAACTGGCAGTTGTGATCTCAGAACCATACCAACAAAGAAGAAAAATAACAGCTCTCAAAAGAAACCAGCATGGCTGCATAAAGAACTCTCTGATAAATTGAAAGACAAAAAGGACAAGTATAAAAAGTGGAAAGGGGCACATAACTAAGGCAGAATATCAGCAAATAGCCCAAGCCTGCAAAGGTGAAATGAGAAAAGCTAAGGCTCAAAATGAACTAAGGCTTGCAACAAAACTCAAAAATACCAAAAAAGCTTCTTTCAACATGTACAAAAACAAGAAAAAAGTTAAGGAAATGATTGGTCCATTAGTGGGAGAAAGTGACAAGAAGGTGACAAGCAACAGGGAGAAAGCAGAACTGCTCAACTCGTTTTTTGCATCTGTATTTACACAAAGGGAAACAACAGTCCAACCTATCAAAAACAGTACCGTAAAAAACAGATTAGAAACACAAGTTAAGATAGGCAAGAAAATGGTAAGTAAGCACCTGTCCACCCTAGATGAGTTCAAATCACCAGAATCAGATGGACTACACCCCAAGGTTCTGAAGGAACTGGCAGATGTGATCTCAGAACCATTGAACTATATCTTTCAAAGATCCTGGAGCACTGGGGAACTACCAGAGAACCGGAAAAGAGCTGATGTAGTTCCCATCTTCAAAAAAGGAAAAAAAATGGATCCAGGAAACTACAGACCTATCAGCCTGAACTCAATACCTGGGAAGATCTTGGAAAAGATAATCAAGCAACAAATCAGCGAACACCTAGAGGCAAACAAAGTCATTACCAAAAGCCAACATGGGTTTGTCAAAAACAGATCATGCCAGACAAATCTCATTGCATTCTTTGAACAAGTGACAAAATTAGAATTAGTTAACACCATTTTACAATGCCTTGGTAAGGCCACACTTGGAATACTGCATCCAATTTTGGTCACCACGATGTAAAAAAGATGTTGAGACTCTAGAAAGAATACAGAGAAGAGCAACAAAGATGATCAGGGGACTGGAGGCTAAAACATATAAGGAACGGTTGCTGGTATTGGGTATGTCTAGTTTAACGAAGAGAAGGACGAGGGGGGACATGATAGCAGTGTTCCAATATCTCAGGGGCTGCCACAAAGAAGAGGGAGTCAAGCTATTTTCCAAGGTGCCTGAGGGCAGGACAAGAAGCAACGGATGGAAACTAACCAAAGAGAGAAGCAACCTAGAACTAAAATTTCCTGACAGTTAGAACAATTAATCAGTGGAACAACCTGCCTCCAGAAGCTATGAATGCTCCAACACTGGAAGTTTTTAAGAAGAGACTGGACAGCCATTTGTCTGAAATGGTATAGTGTTTCCTGCCTGAGCAGGGGGTTGTACTAGATGACCTCCAATGTCCCTTCCAACTTTATTATTATTATTGTTGGGTATATGAGAAAGAGAGCCCGTTTGGTATAGTAACTAGACTAGAAACTGGGAGACTGAGTTCTAGTCCCACCTTAGATATAAAGGAAGCTGGGTGATCCTGGGCTTTCTCTTAGCCCTAGAAAGGAACCAATGGCAAATCACTTCTAAGAAAACCTCAGGGACTTAAGTCAACACTGACCCGAAAGTGATACTGATAGGACTTAAACAAGGTCCTTATTAAACATGTTTAGCTGTACAGGCTAAAAAAAATGTAAAATCTCCTTTAAGTCATGCTCAACATATGCTGACCATATGGACATGTTAGTAGAGGGTTTTTTGCAACAGTATTAAAGTGCTTTAATGGTTGCCTATAGCCTAGGCATTTACTGACTAAGTGAGACCTATGCTATTAATTGTGGCTTTTATTTCTGCTACACTACTTTAATTCTACTCTAGTTTTGCTTTCTTCTATATAGAATTTAATAATGAATTTAAACCAAGCATAAGTTCAATTGTTAATAACTTGATAATAGAGAATAAAAACATGAATGTCATTAATAAAATTCTTTGGTTTACAACTGAAACACTATTTAAATAATTATTATTAAATTACTATTAAATAATTATTAAACGTAGTTTCAATATGACTGTAAAGTTGTTGTGGCTATGTCTAAACAAGGCCAAAACAGAGACTGTTTTGGGCATTATTGTACATTATTGTACATTGCACAACATTTTACTCATAGTTACAGAAATGCATATATAAGAATGAACATACTGATTTCTGCATGATTTACCTGTAAAATTTATCTAAAAGGTGCGCAATCTGGGTGTCCTCCTGGACCCACGGCTGACACTAGAAGACCAGCTGACGGCCGTGGCCAGGGGGGCGTTCTACCGGGTACGCCTGGTTTACCAGTTGCGGCCTTTTCTGGACCGGGACGCCTTGCGCACAGTCACCCACGCTCTTGTCACCTCCCGCCTGGACTACTGCAATGCTCTCTACATGGGGCTCNGTTAGCAGGACTGGCCTAAGGGTTATTTTAATTTGGTTTAAAAGAATTTTTTTGAATTTTCGGCCTTAGAATAATATTTCATTTTAATTAATATTTTAAATTTTGTATTTCTGTATTCAAGTATTTGTTTTTAAATGGTTGTAAGCCGCCCTGAGTCCGCAGGGAGAAGGGCGGGGTAGAAATACAAGAAATAAATAAATATAGTAGCACAAATAATTAAATCAGTATGGTAGAGGCCTACTTTCATTTGAAATAAAATGTTGGTGATTTTTCAAAAGTACTGTCAGAATAGTATGAACTATATTATTCAGTTCACAGGTTTATATTCTGTGTGTTTAATGTTTGCTTTCTTTGAAATGGTGACTTACAAAAATATATGACCCATGACAGTATCGCTTATTAAAACGACAAGGGATACACAATTAGTAAGTACATTTCTCCACCAAATGGTGATAATGGGTTCTGCTGTACAGATAATTACAGCAGTGCTATAATTGCAGTTTCAAGAGTTAATGCAATTGTTAGTAAGATAAATGATAGGAAACCAGTCTTCATTCTTGCCATGCTGTTTCGAAATTCATTTCCATGACATTTAACTTCTTGGATTTAAAAAAAAAATAGGAAAGGGATTGCAAGTAAAAGTGTCATTGTAATGAAATGTAAGATACAATCATGGTTGTAATATAGTGTTCTGATTATCCTAGCTTGAAAAGGAAATTATGAAGCAAAAATGTGGGGAAAAAGAGTGGAAAAGTTATATGTGTGTGTGTATGTGTTTGTGTGTGTGTGTGTATGTGTGTGTGTGTGTGTGTGTGGTAAAAGATAAAGTGAGCACCAGGAAGAATTAAAAACTATAAAAGTTTTAATAAATTGGACTCTAATTTATTAAAACTTTTATAGTTTTTAATTCTTCCTGGTGCTCACTTTCTTTTATCTTTTACCATGAATGTACCCAGGAATCATTCGTCTGTTTTTAAGATTGTTTTTAATATATATATATATATTCCAATAGTATTAGTTTTTTGTTTTATTTATTTAGCATATGGCTGCCCCTCGATGTATTCACATTTTTAAAATACAGCTGTCATCTATTATTAAGGCTAGTCTCTTTGGATCAGATATTCTGTGCTAACCTAGTTTTTGATGGATGTAGGATTTGAAAATATACTATAGCTACCTTTTCTTGTGTGCTGGACAGAAAATTTATATAGAAAAGAATAGTGTAATTCCAGTAAAAGTGTCATGAATAGATTCATGAAGACATCTGAAACTATGAAAACACAAGAAATATATCTTGTTTAGATTATTCAAGAATCATTTGCAAATCATCTGTTACAGGATGATAAAGCATAGTAAATTAAGGAAATGGCAAGAGATGCAAAGAAACTATTAGTATCAGAGCAAAAGGAAGAGCCATCTGTCAATATTCTTGAGTAGTATGTATGCTAAATGGAATTTTAAAATGGGAAATTCATATAACTGCTTTGGAATGAATGGTATACTCAATAATAAATGTATATACTGAATTTACATTATAGATTTGTAAAGTGAACCTCACAGTAATAAACAGAAGTTCTCTTACAGAGAATTAGAAGAAAAATAAAAGAAAATTTGTTATGTGAAGTTTTGTTGCATAAAGTTACTGATGAAGCATCATCCTTCACAAGCAAATGAGCTTGTGCTACATATGAGCCTAACAATATATGTAGATTTATTAAAATAGTTCTAAAGCCTATCTCATATTTCTTTGGAATCAGCAGGTAATCAGTAGTTTGATGGCTTTGGGAATATATGCTGATGGCTTGAGTTTGTATGCAGACTTAAGTGGACTGAACTTTCAGAATCTGAGAGATATGATACCCTTATCATGCAGGAATGCACTGAATGTATCTGATGTGATATAGCCCATGGATGTCAAGATTCATACATAGTGTGCTAATTTTGCTTCAAAGTCCTTTTTTGTATGGGACACAGTAGAATTCTATAGCCAAGACTGAACAAGTTAGCCAGTTTCTAAAATATAAAATGAAAATGAAGAAAGAAAAAGCAGAAGTATTTATTTTAAGCCACTGTTTCCTACATATCTTCTGTGCAAGTGCATATTCTCTTTTCATCATTTGCTCTTTGTAGCATAACTTTATTATACTTGCAATGTATAATACAGCAGAAATAGTTCTACAGATAGCTAATTCATCTTTTAGGTGTTCACCCAAACTCTGCAGATTAAAAAAAATGGATAGAAATTCTAATCTGTCTTTTTACTTGTTATGCTTGTTTTGTATTTGCAGGAATGGGATGGGGAGTTTGAAAAAAAATCATGGAACATTGTTTTTATGTATGATAACTGCAGCAAGATTATTTTACACACAAAAAATAGAAATATTTGGTAATACCTGTGGTAGAAGAATAGTTGGTGAAGTTGATAGGCCAAACCAACTTGCTTAATTAAAAAGACTATCGATGTTTATTCATGACTGGAAACTTTATGGAATTTTTTGTATAAAAAAAATAAAAAATGAACACAATTCATGGCATTGATGATTAGATAGGCTAGATTATAGAACGAAGTGAGTCAGAATGTAACTTTAGAGAAAAAGATCAATTTATAATTGTACTTATATTTCTATAAAGGAGCTTGGAAGCCACTGTTCTTATCCGTTTTCTTTCTTTTCTATTTTTCCGTTACTCTTTTTCCTTCTTTCCTTTCTTTTTTCTCTCTCTCACACTATTTTACTTTGTATTAGTCTTATTCTTGTGTTTAAAATTTTCAAAAAGTGATATAAGATAAGAAAAAGAGAAGTAAACTAATACCCTAGAAGACAAAAATAATATTCAGCAGAAATAGGCTGAAAAGTACTAGAATAACATTTAATAGAGAATAAAATAGAATTATGCACTTAGAAAACAGAAATCAAATGGACAGATGTCTGAAAACATATTTTGGCAATTGTATTTATGAAACAGTGTTGCTGTTTCCCCTTATCTTAAAGCTTAATTTTAATTCTCAAACATGTTCCATTTATACATTCCTTCAGACATTTCTTTCTTAATAATAATAACAGTCTGATGAGACCTTGTGTTTAGTGCTAAGTGAATAGCAAAGCTTTAAAGGGTGCTTTGAGTGATGGTAAATAGAAAACTATAAAGGCCTTACCAAAAAGCTGTTGTTATTAAGTTTCTCATTCTCCAACAACAAATGCAATACAAGAACAAACTTATATGACTGCTTACTTTGCGTTGATAGTAAAATATGGGAACTGGTTAGAAAAAGCTTTGAATGCTAAGGAATTAAAAAGGATATTCAGTGAAAAATTGTGTATGTACAGAAATAATAAATTTGGGAAGAAGTATGGAGATTAATCAAGTTAGTTAAGATTGATCCCAGTCTGTATTTGTGAAAAGGTGCCAAGGTGTTTCTCTATCTCATCTTATGCATGAATAACTTGGTGGAGAGATGGGTGGCATAAAATTTAATTAATTAATAAAAAGAAACCTATCATATGTAGACATTTCTACACAGCTCCACATTGATGGGCACATTTCTTCCACAACTAATAATTTAGGATTTGTTTTTGGAGAGCCAAAGCTAAAGCCTTCTAAATGTTAAGCTGAGATAATTGAATTAATATGTACAGGAATAATTGAACAATAGCAGTTGCAAATGAAATAATTAATATTGAAGGACATGGAATCTGTGGTCTGTAAGTTAAGTCAGTAATAATTTAGGCATCAGGTTCAATATATAGATAACTCTATTCATATAAAGCAGAGTTGAACATTTCATTCCTATGTTTTTCTTTGGTTGGTACCGTGAAAGTGTTCTTATTGCTTGTGCTACTTATACATAGAAAATGTATGGAAATGTTAATTACATTTAAATCTATTATTTAAAAATTGACTGTAAAAGTTAAATTTCAGTTGCCTTTATAAAATTTGTTGATATATTCATAGTAAAGAAATAACATATTTGCTATTTACATTCATAATGGTTGCAAAATAAATTTTTCTGCTGTTCTTTCTACTGTTTATTGGTTTTGCATATGTTCTGTATAGAACTCTGAATAAAGATGATTTTGTGGAATCCCTTTGAACAAAGTACATATGACAGTGAAGTATTACTTGATGTTTGCAATTTCATTGGAACCCTGGAGGTGAAATAATTCAATACTGATACATGCAGTAACAGACAAATTAACCTTTCCTTCCTAGGTCACAATCCCATTAAAAATCCTCCTATCATACTACCAGCATAGAATGACTTGATTCTGAAATCTCAGTGAAAATTTGTCCCTTGTTATTTTTTTAAAAAATGCTAAATAAATCACCTATTTTAAAGAGGACATTTAGGTTATTGAGTCCAACATACCTTCCCTCCAAGACATTAGATAAAGCATCCTCAAAAGATCAGTTTCTGCACTCTGCTTTAGCAAATCAAAAGAGAGGATCATCTCCTTTGGTAATTGGTACTACTATTGAACTGCTCTTACTAGCAGATTCTTCATCATATTTAACCAGAAATTGTATTCCTGTAACTTAAGATATTTACACTGAATCAGGCACTCTGGAATGATAAAAGGCATTTTTTATATGACAGGTTACAAGGAACTTGATTTTTTTTCTTTTTGCAAGACTAAACATTCCCAATTATTTCAGTCTTTTCCCATAGCATTACTAGAACTAGAACTAAAGGTGGGTTCTTATCAAAGCAGAATGAAGTAAAACAATTAATTTCTCTGACTTAGAAAGTATACCTTTATTGATCCAACATAAAATTGCTTTTGCTTTTTACAATTGTCACATTGCTAACTCTTTGTCAGGTTGTGATAAATCACAATTTTAAGATCCTTTTCATATATGCTGTTGTCAAACCAGTGTCATTTGAATTCTTTTGGTTTTGTGAAAAATTTCCATTTATCATGATTTAAATTTCATTCTGGTATTTTCAACCATTCCAGTAACCAATCATTTTGAATATTGTCTTTGTTTTTAGAATATTAGCTATCCTGCAGAATGTTACGTTGTCTGCCAGTTTGAAAATATTCTATCTATCTCTTTATCCAAAATTTAATGCAAATGTTGAGAGGTACTTAGTCCTTGACTGAATATTATGACATCTGACATGATAATCTTATTTCTGTTTGTTGAGGAATGTTGATGAACACTCTATCATTTTTGATATCTGCAAATCATCCTAATAACTGTACCATTGTTTATTAGTTCATGTTATCTGAATGTCTCATTCTGGAGAAAGTAAATCTATCTGGTCACTAAGAATCAATGTTGAATGTCATGGGATATTTTGTCAAATGCTTTAGTATTTTTACAGTCTACTAAGAAAGTTACCTGTTTGGGAAAAAAATCATCTGACACAGGTTTTTATCAAATTTCTACTGACTAATAACTTGTGCATGTTTCTAAGGTATTACAAATAAATAATTTATAACAAAATTTGGTCAATTGTCTATTTTTAGAGGACTGGTTTCTAATTCCTTGAAAAGGACTTTTTTCCGTTTTGAAGCTAGGGAAAATCTTTGCCTCCTTCCAATCATTTGATGCTTTGTAAAGTTCATTTTCCTGAACTTCTTAGTAATAATGGATACTGGTTTGGAATGGAATAGAGTGCATTTCATCTGGCTCTGGAGATGTAGATTCATTCAAGATCAATAGATATTCTCTGGCTCTATTTCTATCAAGCTCTTGCTCCTTCAACTACTATCACAATTATTTGATGAAGTGCATATCCACTTGACATGCTTCCAGTCAATGCATTAAGCATGTGTGGATTGACTCAAGCAGTCCTATTAGCTATTAACAAGGAGCCTACGGGAATACTTGGTCATGTGCAAGTTTAATGCTTAGCATTAGTGCTTTAGGGAATTTATTCTGCATAATGATTTATATGCAAGGTATACTTTATAACAGCCATTTAAGTTAAGCCATTATCTTCTAGGTCAGTGGTGGCGAACCTTTTAGAGACCGAGTGCCCAAACTGCAACCTGAAACCCACTTATGCATCGCCGGGTGCCGGGGGCGTGGCCACCGAATGAGCGTGGCCAAGTGGGTGTGGTCACTGAATGGGCGTGGGCCCCGAATGGCCGTGGCCATGGTAGTCATGGCAGCATGGGTGGGTGTGGCCAGCATCAGCAGAGCCTCCCAGTAGATCTGTTGTGCCGGGCTCCTGACGACCAGCTGTGCGGCGGCCTCCCTCCGGAGCTCGCTGGCATGACCCAGCCGCGCGGCACCGCGATGTGCTCCCGGCAATTAACTGTGCAGCGGCCGCCATCCAGAGCTCGCTAGCTTGGCTGGGACCATTCGCCTCCCCCCGTGAATGTCGAGCCCACAGGGGCTTGACAGGCGGGCTGCGCGAGGCAGGGCGGGCTGCGATGATGAGAAATGGCAGCGCCGAGTGCCACAAGATGCCAGCGCCGGCGGGATGTTCCGGGGCCGCTGGGCTGGGCTCTTCGGCCTCGGCCTCCCCCGGTGGCCGCCATCTTGTCCGCTGCGGCCTAGCGGCGCAAGCTCAGCGGCAGAACAGAGACAAGGCAGGGCGTGAGGTGACGCAAAACTTACCGCTTTCGCTCGTGCTCTCTCTCGCTTTCGCTTTCTGCCATGTGCTCCGAAAGTGCTTTCTTTTATAGTACCCTGCCGTATGCGCAGAGAGCGCAAAAGAGCTGCACATGTGCAAAGAGGAGGGAAGCAGCATTGGTTCGCGTGCCATGAGGGACGACTCTGCGTGCCGCCTGTGCCACGCATGCCATAGGTTCGCCACCACGGTTCTAGGTAATATAGGCGAAACAGGAAACCAAAATAACTTCCTAAAGGCCATATTTTGAATTCAAATAGAGATACATTTTAACTGAGAATTTCTTCAGTTTAATCTTCTTTGTTGTCCAGAGTCCATCAATGTTCAATGAATGCTGCTGTAATATTCCATCCTTTTATCTTACTGGGGTACTTGAATCATTGTTTCTTGATGTTATAAGTAAAAGCAACATGTCTTCATTCTTTTTCCCCAATGAGCTATTATCTTTCCCACACTGAAACAGAGTTAGGAGAAGAAGACTTAGCTCTTGCAACTCAGAAAGATGAAATTGACAACCTTTATGAAAAAAAAAAAGGCTTTGACAAATTTTATTTCTACCTGGAAACTATTTTTGGACTTTTTATGAGAAACTAAAAGGAATGAAATGTTGATTTTAGGATTTGATGATTATAATTATATGGAATTATGGAAGTAATACAAATGTTAAACTTAAAATAAGTGTTCAGTTGTTGTTTTTACTTATATTTGTACAAAGGAAAGTCAGAAGTCATTTATTTACCTTTTTTTTATCTTTCTTTCTTGCATGTTCACTTTTTTCTTCCCTGAGCTTGTTTTTTCAGATTGTTTTCCTCTTTATCTTTTAACTTTGTATTTTCAAAATTGTGCATGTGTGTTAATGTGTATGTATATATATATATTGTATATGTATGTATGTATATCAATAACACTGTGTCACATAAATTGTAGACCAGAACTAAATATAGTAAGTTCTGGGTCCACTTTTAACAAGCTAAAGCTTCTCAAAATATGACCTGCTATTCGTTATTATCATGTAGCAAATAAGCCAATATTCAATTTAAAAAAAAAATAAATTTGGCAGAAGAGCATTTTGGAAGTACTAGAAATACTAAGAACGTAAGAATAGATATGGTGAATCAGGACCTGTCCAGTCTTATTCCAGCTTTTTGTTTCCATCAGTGACCAACTACTTAATTTAATGAGTGATCCACTCATATTGACAAAACTCTAGTTTTTTTCTAGTCCTGTTGATATACCCATATCAAAGTATATAATTTTATCTGTAACTTAATAATCATAAAGTGAGAGTTAACAGTGATCTATCAAGTAGGTTGATTATTAGTTGTTATTAGATGGGTTCATTTTGGTTATTTGAGCCACACTATAATTTTTCATATTATTTTAGTAATATTATTTTAAACCAAAAAATATATTGCAAAATAAACTTAGAATAGGTATTCCATTCTCATAAATGATATTACAGCATACAGTATATTGCATCTTTAATTTGAATGATTAAAATAGTTTGTGACATTGCCTCATGTTTTGTTCCATTGTAGACAATGAATACAAAAGAGGAATATGAACACAGAAAAGATAAGGAAAGTTACCTATGTGCAGTTTGCTTGGATATCTACTTCAATCCTTACAAGTGCTACCCATGCCATCATATTTTCTGCGAACCTTGCCTACGTATGCTTGCCAAGGATAATCCAACTAGCACTCCATGTCCTCTCTGCCGTACTGCAATTACCCATGTTTTTTTTCAATCAGGTGAAAAGCTTTCTTAAAATACATTTCAGTAACTATTGCCTATATTTCCAATTAGTACTAATATTCCAACTATCTATCCTTCTCAAGAAAATGTTCAGTATTAATTGTATTCCAAATAACGGAATGTATACTAATAACACAGCCAACGAAAATAGGACTAAATTAGATGTGGTGCAAGCTGATATGTGTTTCTAAGTGTATCTGTCTCAGTGGCATCAGTGGAATGTCACATCGAGTTAATATGTAAAGATCTGAATGTATTTCAGTCAAAATTGTTCAACTACTGGCACATCTTTATGGCAAAATCCAGAATGCATGTAGCAGGTATTACATTCTCCCCAATTATCATTTATATGCATAGTCTGCCCTTCCAAATATTTTTGTTTTATGTATTAAATGTACATGCTGCCCATCTCACTATCAAGTGCCTGTAGTCAGCTTAATTTTTAACTAGGCTTATATGTGAGGATTTCTCAGTAGTGAGAAATGAAAAGAAAACACTCGTGCAGTTAAACTATGATGAGGCAAGCGTTTCTCAGAGACCCCTACCATTTATATAACTAGGTTGAAGTAAGTTTTAGTATGTGAAACCATTTCCTACCAAATTAGCTTAGTTTTAGCATTTACTGCTTTTCTTCATTGCCTCCTTGACATGCATAGAGATTGTGGTAAATTAAAATTAAACACAGATTCTCAAGTGCAATAGCCTCATAATCATTAAAGACCTAGTAATATGGAATCTTCAACTCTTTCAGTTTGAACAAATCCAGACATGCATATTATGTCTTCAGTACATAATAATCTACCTTTTTCCAAGAGCTAATGAAGTTACCACCAAAGTATTCCCCTTTAGTAGCATTAAATTGTATAGAAGTAGAATATAATCTTAAAATGCAGTATTTCAAATCAAACTATAAGCCTCTAAGGCAGTAACAGAGGAAAGAGTACTTGGCAATATATAGCAACTGAACATCTAGCTAATTATTTATTGCATTGTCCACTATTCACAAAAATCATAGATTATCTTTTGGGAACTTTTATCAAGACAACAAGATTTTTTTCTTATTCCATATTAAAAAAAAATCTGGATAAGAGGAAAAACACATTAATAACAAGTTTTAATAAAACTGACTGAAACAGTAATTACATCTATGATTGTGGTAGAGATAAATATTTCTCATTTATTGCAAAGTTAATGAAAATGAGAAGTGATATTATTTATGTGTTTTTACATTTTGGATGACTTTGCATAATAGAAGGTCCTAGAACAAATTATATTCTGTATCATTCTTCAAACTATATTCAGTAGAAGAAATGGGTGTCTCATTAATATTCCATAGGGCAAAGAATGGAGACCTACTGGACTTTAGACCCAGTCCAGAAGGCTCTTCTTTTTGATCTGTATAATTTAAAAAATACTTATTGCTTTATGTCCAACCAATATCATTTCTGCTCTGTATAGTCTTATAGTCTTCATATACTCTGAATTTGGTGAGAAACCCACAACTTCTCTTATAATTGCTTTAAAAATGCTTTTGAAACAGGCCAATGTTTCAAATCTCATTTGCCAGGTAGCACAGTTGGCAGCTGTTCAAAAAGATAAAAGAGGATATCTAAGAGTTTACTGCATGGTTCTCTAGATTGTCTCATTCATCTTGATGGATATAGTAAATGCTTCTGGAAAGTAATAGATTTATCTTCAAGAACTTATTCTCTTTAAGTTTTCATAAATATGAAAAACAATGGAAAATTGATACCGATATTTTTATTACTAAATAAAGATTGCTAACATGTTCTATATTTTTTCTTCTTATATATTGTAGAACTGAACAATTCCACAGAAACTTTCTTTCCAATGGAATATTCAAAATTAAAGGAAAATTTTCAAAAATCAAACTTAGCAAATTGGCCTCTCCCTAGTTGCAAAAAAGTATTCAGAGTTATCGATGGTAAGTAAATTGTTAATGATTATTTTACATTAGAAATTCATTAATTTAAAAGTTAAATATTCAAGGACATGCATGACCTAATCATACTTTATTCTCTATGAGGATTTGTTTTTAATGAATTTTCATCTATGCCTGTTCTGAAGGTAATACCATAACCTATATAGAATTGCAGTAGAGACAATACAAGTTGAGTTTTTGTTTGAATTTACACTATACACTTGCATGCTTGAGTAGGCACTCTCAGAACATTCTAGCTGAGTTGTTTAGGCAGGAAGATATCCCATTTCAACACATGTGCCGATATCGAAAAGGGAAACTCATGAATTTTCTTATTTCCTTGAATTGATGCAAAACCTCAAGACAGCTATAGCCTATGTGGTAAGAATGGTAAATTGTTGAATGCATGGATTCAAAGACCAACAGTTGCAAATATGCAATACTGCATCATAAAGGCAGTGAGTAACAAGATATGCTTACAAAATCTCAGTAGGCAGTTATGAAGATTAGAAGATAGTATTGCTGACCTGCATTAAATCTTGTGTATAAAATTGAGTAAAAATTAAGAATTGAAAACAGAGTATAGATCAACAAATATCTGATAGCTAAACTTATTAGAAGAAGGCAATAAAAACCATGATAGCTCCACTAAAATGAGAGGTAAGCTTACTGCTAGCTAGTACACCAGGTATATAATAGTTGTTAGCAAGATATTGTGATGAAATTGGGATAAGGGATAAGAGACAGATTGAGAGCTGAGATATAATACAGAAAAATAAGTACAGGTAAAAATAAGGCTCCATAAACATCGAGGAGATGAAAGGAAACTTCTAACAATATAGAAACAAACAAATATAGGTAAAACAATGCTATGAATGACATAGTAGTGAGTCATCACTTTAAACAAGAGTATGCAGGTTGCACAACAGGCTACAAAAATAGAAGAAATTTTCAAACCAGATCATGAAATGCTAAATAATAAGCACAATAGGTTTAATAGAGTAAAGAGTAATTCTTCATAATGCAAAAAAAATGAATAGCCTTCTAGATTATAATGTCTTGGTAAGGCCACACTTGGAATACTGCATCCAATTTTGGTCACAACGATGTAAAAAAGATGTTGAGACTAGAGTACAGAGAAGAGCAACAAAGATGATTAGGGGACTGGAGGCTAAAACATAAAGAACAGTTGCTGGAATTGGGTATGTCTAGTTTAATGAAGAGAAGGACTAGGGGTGACATGATAGCAGTATTCCAATATCTCAGGAGTTGCCACAAAGAAAAGGGAGCCAAGCTATTCTCCAAAGCACCTGAAGGCAGGACAAGAAACAATGGATGGAAACTAATCAAGGAGAAAAGCAACCTAAAGCTAAGGAGAAAAATTAATCAGTGGAACAACCTGCCTCCAGAAATTGTGAATGCTCCAATACTGGAGATTTTTAAGAAGAGACTGGACAACCATTTGTCTGAAATGGTATAGTGTTTCCTGCCTGAGCAGGGGGTTGGACTGGAAGATCTCTAAGGTCCATTACAACTTTATTATTGTTGTTGTTGTTGTTGTTGTTATTATTATAGAGGATCTTAAAGCAGCATAAAGATTTGGTGCAGAAGAACATCAAGTGGCTCTCACTTCTGCTATTATAGGTGTAGAAGTAGGCAATGATCTGTGGGTAGAGCTATCAGTTACCTCTATAGTCTATCTCTGGGAATCACATTAATTTTTTTTCCTCCTACTGCCTTCTATAAAGAGTTGTCTAATTTTATTGTTGTCATTATCAGCCATCCAGTTATGTCTGACCCTCGGCCACTCTATGGATAAGCATTCTCATACCCCTCTGTCTCATATTGCCTTCTTCAGATCCACCATGGTCATCCCGTCATCCTTTATAATGTCCAGCCAGCTGGTACTAGTGTGGTTCCCTTCTCCTTTTTCCGCTGACTCCCAGCATGATTGACTTTTTGAGTGAATCAGCTCTCATGACAGGACCAAAATATGACAGCCTTTGTTAGGCAAAGTGAGTTTCGGCCTAGGACTTCTTTGTTTGTTATTTTTGCAGTTCATCAGATGTGTAATAGTTGCATGTGACGCAAATGGGGCCATGAGCACCTGTGCGATGCTCGGGCGATGCTAGCGCCCTTACAATGCCGCGATGCTAGCATAAGTGGGGATGTTGTGCTAGCAATGCTAGCGCCAGCATCTAGAGCGAGTGGGGGGATGCACTTGTGGCAATACTAACACCCGCACTATGCTCACAGCATTGCTAGTGTCCGTGCAACGCCACAACGCTAGTGTAAGGGATGAACAAACACATGCACGTGCTCTAGCCAGCTACTCACACAGCCTAGTGGCCAACAGCCCTGGTAGTGGGCCGCGGACCGCAGGTTGGTGACCACTGTTCTAGAATGTCTACTTCAACAAATATTATAATAATAATCCTAACTTTTTTCACTTTTACACTTTCCTCATTCGGATTCAATATTTTTTAATTGTTTGTTTGGGGAATCTTTCCAGCTTCTAAACACCTTTATGAAAATTGGAAGAAAAATTAAATAAAGCTGAACTTGTGCCAAATACAGTTTAGAAGTCTTTGGCTATCTTTTTTCGTAGCCAATTGAAAGTGATACCATACTTTGTTTTTTTTAATACATTCAACTTACTGCCTGTGATCCCCTTCTCTATTCAACACTTATTTTCCTCCTTATTAAACATTTTCTAAATATAAATTATATATATTTGAATTTAAATCCATCCTTCAAACTATTGCCAATTCTTTCTGAACAATATTACACATTTTAGCAGCGCCAATACGAATCTACAGGATTAATGAAAATTAGTGTTCATCAAAAAGCAAAATCTTCAAAGAGTATCTCTGTAATGCTGTATACTTATTGGGAAATTACTTGGCATCTATTCTTTCTAAATTGTATCTCTTACAACTGATAAAATATTTATAGCATCTCTAAAGTCTTTTAGGTCATTCCTCCCAGAGGCTCTGTGGGTTATATTTTAAACATAATGGATTGTATTTCTTTTCTCACCTTTCTAGACTTTCAAAACATTCAGAGTACATAAGTTTTATTGCTACACATTGTGATTTTTTTTCTTAATAACCTATATTCTCATTATTAAATTTCTTTTACTTTTCTAGGTAGTAGCTATTTCTTAAAATCAGTATTGAAAAGAATAATCTGTAGTACAAAATTAGCATTATTTTCCAATATAAATTGATGTCTCAATATAAATTGGCAGCAAAATTTTTGAAGTAGTACCCTTTTCTGCCCCAATTTATGACTGTTTCAATTTACAACCATGATGAGCAGGTTCTATTAGGGTCATAAGTCAAGGACTAGCTATAGTTAAATTTAGGGAACAAAGAAACATACTATATCTCCATGTTGATTACACATCAAATTTATGTTTTAATGTCATTTGTAATCTAAATGTAAATACTTGGAAAATGGATGTATAGATACTATACATATTGACCAAATCATTGAAAGATACACTTATTCATCTAGTATTTGTAGTATTTATCCTAATAGCTACTGTTGGCAATAGTCAAAGAATTTCCCTCTTTGAGATCCATTACATTCCTAAACTGAAGTTCTTAAAGTCTATTATAATTTCCAATCTCCTGCCATACCTTCCCATGCCTGACACCACCATGATGTTGTGGCCTGTCTCCCTTCCCCATCCATGGAAGCCCATTCCCTCACACCAGGCTCTCTAAGACCCAGGGTCAGGAACTTCTCAATGTCATCCTCAGCCATCCAGAGAAGCCCTGCTCCAGGACACTATAGCAGTGATGGCGAACCTTTTAGAGACCGTGTCCAAAAACCGCCCCACCCACCCCCATCCCGTCGCTCTGCCCCGCCCACTCCACCCCCACCCCGCCCCATCTGCTGGACCACCCACCGCCTCCATGGCTCGCCGCAGATCGCTCAGGCAGCCTTGTAGCGCCATGATGGACATGCCCTCCATCCGCGCCCACAGCATCTGCGTGTGATGGGGCGCGAGGGCGGAGTCTTGTCCCAGCTGCCCAGCTGCCATGTGCTTGGCTGCGCTGCTCCACGCCCAGGGGTGACTCGCCTCTGGGGGGCTGCTGATGAGGGGGCCGCGGGGGGAGACAGGGCTGGGACGACAGCGCGTGTGCCCACAGAGAGGGCTCTGAGTGCCGCCTCTGACATGCGTACCATAGGTTCGCCACCACTGCACTATAGCATCATCAGCTCTTAGCATCATCAGAATACTCAGCCACTACCTCCCCATCCGCTACAAAACATATATACACATTACAGCATGTTCATTACATTCCAACACACAAGGCTTCCTTCCCACCTTCACTCACCACCAATTCCTCCCTGGCTCTTACCCAGTGGGGGCAACTGTCCATTCACAAAACACTTAAAGGCAAGGAGCTTAAAAACAGATGAAGATAGATGGAATCGTGTTATTTCTTCTTCCTTCTTCCTGCCTTCTTGGGGCCATTTCACCATCCCTCAAAGGAAGAAAGTCAGAAATTTAGAAGAAACCAGGCAGTGCCAATGGCATCCAGCACAGAGTTCCCAGCAAAAATGCCAACAGAAGCCCAAGAGTGTCTGGCAGAAACATTCCACAGCAATCCGTATCAGCCCTTCCTTAGCATCCAGCAGCAATCCAGTCCTCAGCAACAGCCATCTTCCCCAAAACAAGTCCTCAAAATTAGCCTCCTGAAACAAAAAACCATTGTCCAGCCGCAACAGCATGGCACAATGCAACCAAACAAAACTGGCTCTGCAGGCACAGCTAACAAGATGTTGGGAAATGCTGAGAAATGACAAATGCAACAAGTCAAACAAGGCCAGGAAAACGAATAGAACAAAACCACAAATGCTGGTGTCCTCTGGTATGCTGCTCTTCGGTATAGTCTGATCTGCTCTTGAGCCTCTGGCCCTCCAGTCTAAACAGCTTTCATCTAGGTAGCAATTCCTAAAATGAAAAAAAAATTCTCACTCACACACACATACACACACAAACATAGAGGGAAAGACACAATCAGTCAAGAGGATAGCCTGAATGTGGATCCTGTCTCTTGACTATCTTGGCTCCAAGTGGAATGATTCTCCTTCTCAAAAGGAAATTGCTTTTCCCAAGATGCAGTATGACCAATGCTTGGTCAGTAAAAACAATTCAGGATGATTTACACGTAGATACTATTAATTTTAATCTCTGGCATCTAAAGAAAAAATGATTAGATAGTAAATTATGGAAAAGTCCTATGTTGGGAATCTGGAGAGTTACCAATAATAATAGAGAACAGTGGAGCAGATGCACAGTTATATGTCCGCTTTCTCTATTCTTAATGCTAATATTGCATTTCATACGTATGGTATTCCTCTTTAAAAAAATGATCAATTGCTGGATTAATATTTTCATCTCAATAGAACTTTCAGGTAGTATCTATTTTTTTCTTTTTTCTTCTTCTATAAAGCTTCACTCATATTAGTTATGTTCATTAACAACTGTGGCTATGTGAAACCTAAAAGGAATTTGAGTGACTGTCTTCCATGTGATTTTCTCAACATCACACCATACTCGCATCTAAATATAAATTGCTTTGCCCAATTATCATACAATAAATCTCACTTGATAAAAATACTTTTTAACTGAAAAATGCAGATGTTGCTGAGAATGTTCTAAAACAGTGATGGCAAACCTTTTAGAGACCGAGTGCCCAAACTGCAACCCAAAACCCACTTATGCATCATCAGGTGCCGGGTGGGTGTGGCCCATCGGGTGGGTGTGGCCTATCGGGTGAGTGTGGCCCATCTGGTGGGCGTGGCTGCGGTGGTAACGGCAGACTGGGTGGGACTAAAAAGTTCAATCAATCAATTCCAACTTTGCAAGATCTTTTTTTTCCCCGCGAGAAGTTGAAATTGACTGATTGATTGAACCTTTTTTTTTTGTACACGGTGGCGGAGTCCTAAAGCGAAAAGGTTTTATAAAACCCAGCTGAAGGCCTAGGACTGGGGCGACGGCGCGCGTGCCCACAGAGAGGGCTCTGAGTGCCGCCTCTGGCACCCGTGCCATAGGTTCGCCACCACTGTTCTAAAATATTGGCTCGCTTTGATGAGCAACTTAAAATAAATAATATCCATTATATTTTCCATCACTTCACTGTGTGTCATTCTTCAGTTCTTAATAAAATGAGAAAGCTATGTTGTTGTTTTTGTCATCATTTTATATCATCTTCCTTAATGCCATGGATTTTTGACTATCATTTTCTTTACTGGGAGTGCATAGAGTAGAATTGTTCCTTTCTTAAATGTTACAAAAATCAATGCAAGGAAATGAAAGGAGCTGAAGGAAAGAAGATGGAAGCAGACTGTTAATTGAATCTCAGTTCCAATCTTGGAGCAAAGCACAACTCTTTCCAGTTCAGTTAAAGCAGCTCACTTTGGAATTCTTTATTCCAACATTACACATAAGCAAGTAGATTTTAGAATCTGAAAACATAATAGTCTTAATTTGAATTGAATCATTATATGGCCTAACTTTAAGGTTCAGGGTAAAAGAAACCAATTTAGAAAAAAATATATTAAAATCATTATGAAAAATAAAATTAAGAAAAATGTGCCATCTGAAAAAAGTTCTGCTTATTCATGACCACATCATCATTGTTTGAACTACAAACTTTGGCATGGATGGATCTAACCACTCGCCAATATTCTATCGGTTGCCCATTTAAATGTAAATCCTCTGGAGAGTCCAGAATATCTTTAATGTGCTTACATGACACAGATGTTAAAGCCAGAGCATGTGTTAGAATTTTGAAGCTTTTTAAAATGTGAGCCTATAATTTATACTTCAGATTTGTGACTGTGTTTGTTTTCTTCATTTGAGGAACGCTGCATGTTCTCAGGTGAGAAAAATTGGGTCAGGCATTTAACTAATGCAATATTAGATATATCTAATACAGCAAGAACAATTACAGTAATAAAATTACTATTGAATGAAGAATGATTACATTATAAAGTCTAATCTAGGGTAAATTTAATGTAGATTTGCTTAAAGGAAATCCAACAGAGTTACAAATCAACTACTACATTTATTCATTCAAATTTCAGCTGAAGCAACATATCATAAAATAACACTAAGTGTTTGCATAACTATGTTTTGATTAGAGATTGCAAGAAGATTCTAAGATGATGCAAAAATAGCCCTTTGGCATATTTGTGTGTTATTTTCTGTAAGAGTGGAAATAAATAAAAGAATCATTTGTGGAAATTTGATTTGAGTTCTCTGGAGAATATATCATATATAGAGGATTTATATGTGGTCAGTAAATAGTAAAGTGTTTTCAGCTGTAGCTACAAATTCATTTCTTGGAAATCAAATTAAAAAACAGATTATAGAGGCATAATCTTTAGGATATAAGCCAACACAGATTTGAAACACTTAAGGACAGATAGAAAATCAAACATATTTATCTTTGTAATATCAAGCTCCATTTCTACATTATAAAATTAAATTTGACAAACTTGCAATAAAATGTATTTTTACATGTGATGTCTTGATTGACTTGAATAACTTAATCGTTTGAATGGGATATAATAAATAAAAATAATAAAAAGAAAACAAAAATTCAAAGGACAGACTCAATGGACCACTGGGTCTTTTTCTGCCATCGGTTTTCTGTGTTTCTATATTAAGAGTTCATTTGTTAGTAAATTCAAACCATCTTGAATGAAAACATTTTAGAGGACCAAATGAAGTTTCTCAGCCAAGCAAATGGAATGACCTGTTTTCCTTCTTTTTGTGCAGAGAGGTGGAAACACCATTTTCCATGTTGAATTAAGAAGATGACAAAAAAATGGCACTGCATAATGATATTTTTATTTATGTAAGAAATGTCAAAATGGCAATTCAATAAATGCAACTAAATTAAACATGCCCTTATATAATAATAGAAATAATAATAATATATAATAATATTCACACTGGTGAATATTTTTCAAGCTTCCGAAAAACTAGGAGAACATAGGACATACTTGCTGTGGCAAGCTACTACAGAGAATACCTTCTTTTGAGCACACACCCCCCCCATTTTATTTCTTGGAAGGTAGACTGAGCAGGATAGTGAAATTTGCTTGTGATGTGAATTTTAAATCTTGAATTATACACGGAAGCCAATTCAGGGCCTTCAGCAGAAATATTATATTACATAATGAGGCTTCTCAGCAAGCATATGGGCTGCTGCATTTTGCATCAACTGAGTTTCCAGGTGCTCTGCATAGTCAGCTCCACATAAAGCAAATTACTGTAATCCAGCTGGAGGGAACAAGCCTGTGAGTGACCATATTCAGTGCCTCATTTTGCACTAGTGAAGCCAGGTGAAGTCATTCTTGACCCTGGTCTCCCATCTTCTTTTTAAGCAGGAGAATTCAGAAGTACTTCCAAATTGCCAGCCTATTCTCCATTATTACATTAAGATGGTACAACCCCAGAGTCAACAGCCTTCTAAAGAAATGGTCATTCTGTCTTGTATGGTTGAGTCTGAATCTGTTTCTTTGTTAATGAGACATATATAGTCACCCATCTTAAATAACAAACACAAAATAAACAATGAAATGAGCTCCCCTTCTCAAAATCCTTCCAGCTCTTGTCACTCTAAAACAACCATTCCCCAGTACATCAACGGTCACAATCATTAGACACCAGTCCAAGCCTATCCTACTATTTCGGGGAGAAACCAGATTTTTAAGACTAAAAGGGTAGGGTGTTTGCACAGTGAGAACTTTTACTGAGAAGGGACATGTCCTAGGTTCCACTAGATAATATTTTAGGGAAAGGATCTGGAGCATGTCCACCTTAACTGCAAATGGGCAAATATTGTCAGGGAGAGACAGTCTTGCAGACAACCTCTCCCTGGAAAGAAAATGGAAGCCAGTGCAGCTCATGCGGCAGTGATATTTTGTGGGCAAGCCAAAAGACATGAGAAATTGTGTGCGCCACCACATTTTGTTCCAGTTGTAACTTCTGAGTGATCTTTAACAAAGCTCCAAATATATTCCACAATTGCACACAGCTCTGTACAGGAGAGAGCTACCCATTGAGAATCAGAGACTACATCTCACCAGATCCAAAAGGGCTAAAAATCCAAAGCCAGCCTGTAGCAGGAGTAGCAGAACCAGGGTGCAGAATCAAAAGAGGCAGCAGCGTAGAATCCCTATGTAGCCACAAGTGGACTAAATCCAACCACCTTGAATTTCATTGACTCTTATCTAAATCCAAATAGGGGCTAACTGTTAATTTAAAATATTCCTATGCATAGGTTTTAGCAATAAATCAGTTTAATTGGACTTTCATATGTGGACGGGTCTTTCACATCTATCACGTTTGTCTTATTAAGGCTGAGTGACAGCTGATTCTTCCCCATCCAGGCCTTTATAGACTCCAGGCATTGAATCAGTACCTGAACAACATCACCATCCCAGCCAGGAGTGAAAATATACAATTATTGGGTACTATCAGCATGCTGATGCACTCTGTTGCCAAATGACCTCACCAGGAGGATTTATATAGATACTAAAAGAGAAGCAGTGAGAGACCCAAACTACTTAGAAGGGGCCTAGGATCAGGCCTTCTGTCCACCACTATGGAAGAAGAAACAGAATCACTGTAAAAGAGTTCTCCCAACTCCCTGAAGCCAGTCCAAAAAGTTAATGGTATCGAAGACTGCCAAGAGATCTGAGAGGTTGAGGATGGTTGATCATCCTGATCCTGAATACTCCAGTAGTCAATCACAAATGTAACTGATACTCTCTCAGTGCTGTAACTCATTGAACCCGAGTAAAAAGTATAATAGACTTCATTCCAAGTTGCAACCAAGGCCTTAACTGAACCATGCACCATGCTTCAGGGGGAAAATCCAAGTTCCCTTTGAAACCACATTGGGTTCATCAGCTGCCTGGGATAGGCAAAATGAATAGATATTTTTCACCATCCAGACCTGGTCAGAACATCTAGTGATTCTCTTATTTGGCCCAGGATATTTAAAGATGGATATCATCATGTTGATATGCATCACCCTAGAAAGAGAAGTTTTTTTTTTCTTAAAAGGTACATTTAACTTAGAGATCAAGACACAATTATATGTAAGCCTAAAGTGGGTTGGTTACAACCTCTCTTTATAGATTTAAGCAAATTATTATTATCATTTAATTGGTGTCATTATAAGTACAGTTAATTAGTAGCAACAGCATAGGATACTATCAATTCAATTGATAGGGTTAGCCATTTAATACATATAAAAATATATAACAAGTGGATATATTGAGATCACACTTCACTTGCACAATGAAGTCTTTCGTTTAAATAAAGGGAATCGGGCTGCACAAGCAAGAGATGAGCTCATGAAGCTTCATTTATGCAAGCAGGGGATCTAGGTTGCATATGCAAAATCGTCCCCCCCCCCCGTCGCCACTTGCTGCTGCCTCCAATGCCGGTCTGTAGAGCTAGAAAGGTTGGGGACCGCTGCTATAAAGAACTATGGGCAGTAGCTATTGCTCTATTGCTACAGTACTTTGGATTGAAAGTTCTGAGTCTTTCCTATTCCACACTTGGCTTCTAGTAAATTATTAACCATAAATTATTAACCCACACAAGTTTCCTTCTTTTTCTTTGTGCATTTTCATTTCCATGTGTTGTGCATATATACAAAATAGTTGTAAAGGTTATAAAACCAAATTATTATCCAAAAGCTGTTTTATTAAATTGTTTTTATATTTATCCAGCAGGTTTTCAGAGTACAGACTCCTTTACACGAAGGCATTTTCCACATGCTGCCCACAGAATGGATTATATGGACTTTGAGGACGATAGCCGGGGTTGGCGATTTGACATGGACATGGTGATAATCTACATTTATGCCATCAACTGGGTCTTGGGATTTATCGTGTTTTGTTTTCTTTGCTATTTTTTCTTTCCTTTTTAAGGATTTCTGTTCCCTATTTTGTATGTGAGTGGTAAAACAAAATATAGACAATTCTGGATTAAAAAATGCAGATGATGTACAATCTTAGGTCTCCTGTATAACAATGATAAAGCTGCACAACAATAATTCATTTTGTTTTTTGGATTTTCTAAGTTTTATTATATTTTGAAATGAAAAAACATTTGCATATTAACAATGTTAGATTGCTTTTTCTAATACCTGTTAAGATGGCCTGGTGCTTTGAGTCTGTATTTGCAATCTGTACATAAACGTGGGTATCTTCATGAATGAGTATTCATATAGCAGTGAATCTTTACTGACTACCTTCAACTTCTACCTGGTATGTATAAAATACATATACAAACTATTACCTCACACTTAATGGTTTCTGTAGAGATAGTTCACATATTAAATGCTTACATTCAGTTGAAATATTTTTTCTCTTCAGCTTTGGAATTCAGTGTGATGTTTTTATATCCAGTACTTATTGCATATAATTGTCATGTTGAGTCTCAGCTTTCCACCTCTTGAAATCATTTTAGGAGTTTCATGAGAGATTTTTTGTAGTAAAATGTATTATGTACTTTAAGATATATGGGATATGACTTGGGAGAAATTTGTTAGAGAAATGTATACAGTGCCTATGGTGGTCAGTATTTCAGCAGAGACAATTTAGATATCTTTTTATTTGTGGATGTCTGTGAAATTCGTCAAAAGACTCATTGGTTTGCCTTACTGATCAACAGTGTTTATGCTAAGAGCTGATATTAAATAAACAAAAATCAGTTTTTCAATTTTCTGCCTATGTATATAGAATCAAGAATAATTGATTCCTGTACAAAGGGGAAGGAAGGAAGGAAGGAAGGAAGGAAGGAAGGAAGGAAGGAAGGAAGGAGCACTTTATTCTAATTTTATCTAGTGCAGAGATGAAGACCTACAGCTTTAAGTCTGTATATTTTACTGTTTCTAATGTTTTGTGATCATCAACCCACTGTCCCCAAATGTGGGAAGATGAGAGGAAAAGAGAAGAGAGAGAAAAGTGATGGTCAGAAAGAGAAAGTCAGAAGCACCTCTGATCCATGTTGAAAACGTCTGATTCCTGACTCTTACATGATTGTCCTATAAATTCTGTTTGTAAGAAACCTTGAACATCTGACATCTTGGCTAACAACCTTGTCCTGGCTCTTGGAACTCTGCCTTGGATTTGGACTATTCTTCTGCGTGTGCCTATTGAAAACTAACTCTTCAAGTAAGCTTTTGTTTTGTTACATTCTTTGTTTGATGTTTATCTCTTGAAGTAAAATTGTTAATCTCCATAGAAATCAAGTTTAAGTGTGTGTGTTTGAAATGTAAAGCAAGGCGCAAGATTACAGTCTGATTCAAAAGTTGAAACCAGAAGTTAGTGAAAATCAGTGGGAGTCTGCTTTGCCTGCATTTCTGGGGAAAACCTGAGTTTAGGGTTATGGAACAGATTTTCTCCAATAGTCATCAACTTCTTCACTTCTGGAACAGTTTCCATCCCCCAAAACGCTACAGAGTGATACCATTTCCAACTGCCTTGAGTAAAATATGAAGTTTAATTAATTAATGTATAATTATGCAGGGTATTTTATTTTTAAAAAATCTTTAGAAGATTAAAGTAAATTGTGGAAATACTCTTAATAGTTCTGAATATCCTGAATTGGCTCTAGGAGTTGGAGATGACAAGTGTCAGCCTTGAAAGTATTAATAATTGAAAATTGTACCTGCAGTTGATTATATGTACATGTTGGGATCACATTCTTGATTGCTGTTCTTCATATATAAGTAACAATTCTCTAAAATTCCTGGCCTAATTTATTTTCAAAGATACAGTGTAATCTTTCCATCTGAATAGTCATGATTTTAAGTAAATGAAGTTTATCTATGAATTCACATCTCTAAAATACTTGTTTATAGACTCCAATAAATACAGTGACTTTCTCAAATGTCTGAATCCAGAGGATTGGATATATACTGTAATCATAATCAGTATAAAAAGTTCTTAAATTACAATGGCAAGAATTGACTTTTGGATTCAGGTGTATGTTACTGAACAATTGGGAATATTACTTTAAATTTGAGGAAAGCCAGAAATTTTAGTAGTAGAAATGGGAATAGTATTGATATATTTTTAACTCTGTGGGTTTTTTTGTAAATACAATTCTGAAATATTTAGGCTTAAGTCTGTTTGTTAAGTAAACTATCATGAATATGCTGTTGATATACTAGTGAGCCTTCTGAGACTTGGTTTAATTTTTGGAATAATTTTTATCTTGGTTGTATATTTTTATCTATAATGTTATGGTGCTCATAGTAACTTTTAAATTTTAATCCTCATTAAGAGTGTTATTGTATGTTTGGAGCAATTAAACTAAAACATTTTTGTAAACATATAGTTTTAACTTTCATTTTTTATGCATAGAGAACTAAGAAGGAGGTGCTTTTCATATAAAATAAAAAGATTTTACTGATATGCAAGCTCTACGTGAAAAATTAAGGAGTTCAACAAATTTAATTGTAAATTTCCCATTGCATATCTGCTTTGCAGCACTAATCCAATAACATCAATACATAGCAATGATTACAGTGCAATACTCTTTAACATTTTTTTTCTGTTCAACCATGTCTGATTCTCAGAGACTGCCAATGCATCTATAAGTGTGTAGGGATGTGTGTATGTTTGTGTGTATGTCCATGCTTTCATTAAGACTGTATATGAGAGTTACAGTTCGTACTGTGTCCTGGTGATGGTTGGCTAGAATTTTGAGCTGCATCCAATGTTGATCTTCCATTATTAGATTATAATTATTGAACAAACATAATTTTTAAACAAGTTCTCATCACATATGTACAAACTCACATGTGCATAAATGTATGGCTAATAGTGAAACAGTTGAACAGTTAATATAATAAAAAATAAAATGGCATGTATGAAGTAACACAATATACACTGTTGTTTTTTCGCAATTTAGGAAATGACAATTTTTGATTCCCAAGTGGGGCTTATCTTCTCAGATCTTGTATTCAGACTTACAAACAATGGAATATCATTAGCTTGGCAAGCCTTACAGTGGCAAACATTGAGAAATTATTAATTCAAGCTAAAACAGAAAGGCGATTATTCACTTTATGAAGAGAAAATAGTTTGCTGGGATACTGGCCCTCTAGCATGTGAAAACTAACTCATACTTTTCAATATGCTAACCTAAAAATACAAATATTTATAAAAAGGAGAAATTACCTAAATATCCAAATATGATGTGGAAAATGTTACTACAGAAACATCAGATTTGAAAAGTAGACCCGGAAACACCTGAATGCTTGTGTAAATATAGCATAATGGCAGAACTGATCAAATCAGAGAATACAGATTAACTAGATGAAAAGAAGAACAAATGTTAACAAATTTTAACTAGGTGTAATATGTTAGCTTTTTATCATTTGTCAGCCGCCCTGAGTCCGAAAGGAGAAGGGCGGGATATAAATACAATTAATAAATAAATAAATAAATGTAGAAGATTCATATCTGGCTTGTTCAAAGGCAGTCATAAAGAGTTGTATGATCAGATAATGCTTTCATATGTTAGAAGGTTTTTTTGGGGGGGAACATTATAAAGTCAAATATATCAAATATATAAAGCTGGCAAGCATAATTAAGATAATTGTTTCCTGAGAAAACCAACAAGCTAGTTTCTGGACAATAATCTGATCATTATGAGAAAGGATTGAAGATACTCACAGCACTTTTATGCAGTTTTTGGAAGAGGTTTGTCATTGCCTTCTTTTTAAGGTGGACAGACAACAACTGATCGAATGACACCCAGATAACTTCATGCCTAAAATGGGATTAAAACTCCTAGTTTCTTGGTTTCTAATCTGTGCCTTAACCATTTCATCAACCTAGCTTTATTAGAAATAAATTAAAAATAGTATTGCTGACAATGTATGATGTATAGTTGAACTGATACTCAGCTGAGCACAGCAAGATTGGTATGAATGGATTTTCAGTAATACTGTGTTTAGTTTAGCCAGATTAACCTAGTTTAGTATAGCTAAATTAGATAGGTGTTCCTATCTCGCATGATTTCTATCCCAGATGACAGAAAAAATCTAGAGCTTTTGTATCTCTCTGCTCCTTCATCTAGATTTTTGCAGACTGGAAATTGTAACCATACATATGAAATCCAATGGATGTTTTTGAATGTGTTCATTTTTCAAAGGAGATTTAATCTTTGATGAAAAAAAATAAACATAAAAAAGATCATCGGCAATAATCAGAATATAAATATGCCTTTATAAACCACAGTATCAGAAAACATAGTAATCAGAAAATTAGTAGTCCATAATTTATTAATACGGTAATGATGAAGAACTTCTATAAAACATTTGCTCAGCCCAATGTTAGCTGACACAGTCAATTCAACAAGAAAGAACAATTGTATCACATCGAGCACCTTTTGTATTAGTTTGGAGTGCGTAAATTTTCAAGGCAAAAAAGTAGGGCAAAGCGAGTAAGTCTTAAGAAGATAATATTCAGGGAGACAAAAGAAACATTCAAGTGATTATTTCAAATTCCTTGAACAGTCATCTTGCTATAACTCTAATATTTGTAGACTTTTACCAATATCTTTGAGAATGCTAGTTAGTTATAACTCAAATTTAGAGCTAACCTTGGGTATAGGAAAACTACAAACAAGCTGTTAAGAGGGAAAGGGATGAAAGACCCACAAATAGGAGTTTCAGAAATGTTTATATAGTCCTGAGAATGAGGAGATGCACGAGAAAGAAATTCAAAATAATCCTGTCTTTATTTGCTTGATATAAGACGTAACAAAGAGAAACTTGGAAGATTTTTGTGATGGTTTCTCCTGACCCCTGCTCAAAAGAGGAAGAGACAACTCCAGGGATTTCAGAGGAGGGCATGGGGGAGTCTCAGGAAGATGAGACTCAGGAAGGTCTCTGAGAAGGGAATAAATAGGCCAGAGGAAGAGAAGAGGCCGGAAACCTCAGAGGGGCTGTTGGGAACAACTGAATGAGCACCTATTTGAAGAAGAAAGGGGGGAGATGCAGCTACAGCTGGTCAGTGAGGTAAAATTGCCTCCTCTATCAGATCCCAGGATGCACAGGACTGAAAGGAGGCAGGTGTAATGGAAGTCAGTGAGGTTACTTGTGAGGAGGCAGCCTCACCCTTCCTAATGAGTTACAGTGGCTTACACTTCCAGTTACATTGGAAACAACGGTTCAATTTCCTACTGTGTCTTGGTTCTGGCTTCTATTCCTGTCTCATATTCCTCTCTTGTTTCTTGACTGCGCTCGGACTCTGGATTTGGATATTATGCTTTTGGACTCGTGCCTAGACTTTGGATTTGGTATTTTTGTTGATTGACTTCATGCAGACTTTGCTTTATTGGAACTTTAGGGCTATTTGAAGGCATGTTTAGTGCAAAAGAAGCTGGTGGTATTTAACTAAAGCCCTTCAACTGTTTGTGCGTGTGCATGTGGTCTAGAACAGGACAATTTTCAAGATTCTGACATTCTACAATAAAGAACATAGGCGGAGCATTCCTGCGGTGGCTGTTTCTTCACCTGGAGAATCTTAAGAAAAATCCTGACACTTTTCATGATTTGAGCAATCAGTCTTTCAGCCAGAAGAAAACAGCTGGAAATGGAAATACTAACGATGTTTATGTGGAAAGAGTTGTAGTGAAAATTCATTTTGCATTTTGACAAAAGCTTCAGATCCTGCAGATACCTGTGTTTCTATTGTTGCTTTGGCTCATTGCTAATTATTAAAGGACCCAAGATTGTCTACAGGAAACTCAACTTGATGCTTTGGATGGGATAAGGTCTCATTAGAATTTTAAAGTGTTTTACAACATTGAATTTGATAACTAAAAGTAAATAAAGATATATGCAGGTTCATTCCTGGAAGCAGATTCCTAAAAATGTACAAGACAATTTGCATATTCTGATGTATATTGGTGGCACATTGTTAGATACGTTAATCTAAATATTTCATTGATTGAATATTTCCTATTATATAAAACTTACCATGGTTTTATTAGTTTTCTTAACATATGGGTTAAAATGATTAAAATACTTCTGTTTATGTGTTCTGACTGAGTTGAATATTACAAATGCATTTTATGTACAATTTTGGGCACAAATTAAATCCATCTGCTTAGATTTGTTATATTCCAATGATTGCAGTTTATCCTTGGAAGCGAATACATATTTTAATTAGCATAGTTATTGATTATGATCCATATTCTGTTTTATTTATTCTGTTCTGCTATCTCAGTTTCAATTCAATATTTCTTCTTATATGATATATTAGATTTTGTTTGCTTTTAGTTAAGGTCTTTGAAGGATTTTTAAATACTGTGAACTTATTAACTCATTAAAAACAGATTTCAGCCACTAAAAACTGGTTATATCTAAACTCACTTTTCCAAGCTTCTAACAATTTGCTTCTCACTCTGAAGGAAGGAAGCCACGATGAAAATAATTAAAAGGTGAAGTGCTAAGTGCATTCAGTGCAAACAAAGTATCAAAAAAATCATAACATAATTTTTCAAAAATGTAATGATAATTAATGCAGTTATATTAAAGATGCTGATATTATAATCAGAAAATTATTTGATAAAGTAGATAATAGAATTTAAGAATTAAAAGACAATCCTATGCTCGAAAATACTAGTTTGAGATCTTCAATAAATATTTCTTCAAAGCAGTCATCCACTAATGTTTCTAAATTTGTTTTAAATTAACTGGATTGGGAGGACGACTAAATTATATTTAGTCTGTATATTATAGTTTTGAAAAAATATCAACACTTTACAAGGTGTGCTGTTGCTGAGCAGATGGACATTAAGAAGACCCAGTTAAAGTATGCTATCTGAATGAGACCAGAGACCACACTGCTATTAGAAATTAAATAAAAAAAATATTTTGTATGCATTTTAAAACTGGAGCTATTGTTGCAGTTAGATCTGATCTATTTAAGCAGGTTGTGTTGAAGATTATGCAGTCAATGGACTCAATAAAAGATTTTTTTTAAAAAAAAATATACCAAATAAAAATGTAAACTTCTTGGTTTTAAATCATGAGCTAATTTGAAATGTAAGTGATTTATTTTTATAATCTAAACATTTTCTGTTTCTTACTTTCCCTTTGGGAAAGATTATTTGATGAATCATTGTTTTTGGGTTGACAGTTATTTCTAAAGATTCAGACTGGGCTTGCAATTCAGCCAGATAACTGAAATTGTGCTCGAATCTTTACTGACAGCCTTTGTCTCAAACCTAGTGGTAAAAATATAAACTCATCTCAGCAACTTTTTTAAAAAGGAAATTTGAATGGACGAAGAGGAAAGGGGAAACTGAGAAATTTGTGACTGGGTGGAATTAATGAGATGTTCTGAATGGAGGTGAAAATTTAAAGAAAAGATAATTTACAGGGCAGGATGTGGCCACAATGCAAGCAAAGATTATTTGGAAGTATAAAAAGAAATGGAAAGAAATAGTGAATGGAGATAGACTAAACCCATTTTCTTGCTTATGCTTCTCTTCCATTTCTTCTGACTCCTTTGTTGTGCTTTGCGTTATGTTGCTTATCCAGAAAGATGTCTACAAAGATTCTCAGTCATCCAGGTGAACAGGGAGGGATACGGACTTCCGGTTTGACGTCATGGTGTGACAGGCGCAGGAAGATGGGGCTCTGTCTTCCGCATTTGATTTTGCCCCGCTTGGGACCTAAAAAAGGTCAACAGCCACCCCGAAGAGGCGACAGAGAAGGAGGCGACACTTGTTGATCACGGGAGGGTGGCGGCCCTTCAGTTTGATCCGAGGAAGCCCTCCAAACTGGCGGGGGAAAGACTGGCCACATTTGTGTGGCCAATCAGAAGCTGCTGACAACCGAAGAAAATAAGCATTAACCAGCAACTTTCGAGCAATGTGGATGGTACTGGGTGAGACCCTATCCTCTCTTTATGACTTTAAGACTTTTTCCTGGAAGGGAATTTCCACCCCATTCCCTCAGGAAAAGAAAAGAACGAATTAATTGCTTGGGGGAAAATAGAGAAAATTACAAGATTAATTTGGAAGCAATACACATATATAACTTTGAAATTTGGGGACTAAAAGTGCTTTTGAGGTTTTTTTTAAAAAAAAGACTTTAAAAGCTTGTAATATAAGTTTGGATGTAAAAAGCTGGAAGACAGCGTCAATGACATCTAGTGGCAAACTAAAGCACTACAATTTATTATGCCTAAAGGAAACTTGGCTGGAAGCCCAGGCTCAGATAAGACTCTGTTGTTTTCAGAACTTTCACTTTTGAAGACTGCAGCTGGGAAAAAGGGGGAACCTCTTGGGCTGCTTATATGTGTGGCAGAGACAATAAACTATTTTGAAACTGGCCTGCCTGGACTATAAATATAAATACTGACTTTTAGAGCTGTGTCATGAAGCTATTTCCCTATAGAAGAAACATGCATTATTGATTGAGATGATGGAATACTTTGGATTATAAACCTTTGATTGATGAAGTATTTTTAATTGCTCTTCTCTCTCTGGACAGAAAGGTTGTGTTTTTCATTGGACAAAAAAAATTGAAAAATTCAAACTTTCTTTATATTTTGCTGAGGGGAGACTTAAGGATAGATTGATAGGCCGGCTGGATAATTAGGAGTTCAAATGACAATTGACTAAAACTTTTTAAATCCCTAAATAGATTGGACTGTAAAGACTACATACAAAAACAAAATGGATGTTCCATACTTAGCTTCAAATGGTAAAAAACCATCCCTAACACCTGTCCCCAAAGTCCCCAGTTTGACATACTAACAAGAAAATGTTGATGAATTCTTTCTATGTTAAAATCAATAAAAGAGACAATTGCCTTAGCTCATGATGAGACTAAAAATAATACAAAGGAGACAAAAGAACAATTCTTTAAACTAAATCTACAAACTCAGAAAATGATTACAAAGAAGGAACTAGCAACCAGAAAATAGAAGGAAAATCAGAGAAGCAGATCCAAAGATGGAGGACCTAAAAAACAGACAGACTCAGACAAACGAAGCATTAGAAGATGTAGTGATAATATCGGAAATGGAAAAGATATCTTATCTGTCAAGATCTCAGAACACACTTGATAAGAAAGAAGAGCTAATTGAATGGAAGATAGAGATGTTAGGAGAATTGTGGGAAATTGGAGAAGGAGGGAGGCTGTTTAATGAATATCAATGGGCTGAGCGTCCTTCCAAAAATACTTTAATCAAATTGTCTTTCTTATTCCAAACAATATACACAAAAATAGAGGAAGAATTATTTGATTCAAATGCATTGACTTGGAAAGTTAGTTGGCAAAAGAAAGCTAGAGTAAGACTGAAGAAAATAGAGGTTTTGATCCATTAAATGGGATATTATACTATTAATCAGATGTTTGAACATGGCTAAGAATAGATAATTGTTAGAAATAGAAGTATTATAACTAGAAAGATAGGATTTATAACTAGAATATTATATTTTGGTATGAGAAGGAAAATATGAAAATGCTAAGAGGGTTTGAATAAGGGAAGCTTTTGGTTACCCAAATATAACTTATTATGAGAAATTATAAGCAATAGAGACATTTTGAACACTGATGGGAAATTAAAATGTTTTTTAAAAGCGTGAAAACAGGATATTGAACAAATGGATATCAACTGCAAATACAATTAAGATATATTTTGGTTAGAAAAGATATCTTAAAACAACATAATTGATATTATTAAGAAAATATAACAAAGATGTTGATATTCAATTATATATGTATTAACAACAATAAGAATTGTATTTGCCTAATGTGGGAAAATGTGTACTACCGGAAGAAGAGAGGAAGCATTGGATGGTGTAATATTGGGCCTAGATTGAAGAAGCTTATACCACTGAATTACTAATGGACCCAGGACAACACATTGTTTATTAAGTATTTATGATTGTAAACGTAGAAAATTATTAAAATATTTATAAAAAAGAGAGGGAAGGATACAACATCATCTATCTTCAGTCTACAACACAATCCTGTAATCAATTCCAAGAAGGCTCCATATCCATTTGCACTACTCAGGTGACCCTGATGACAGAGATAAGCGTCCAGGTGGCATCAACTACTCTCTAAAAGAATGCAAATGACCAGCCTTTCTACAAGGAGTATAATTCCTTCCATTCCCCACCATCCGGTCAGAGCTGAAGAAGCTTCTTGGATGAAAAGCGAAACATCTTCAAAGAGAAAAAAGAAAGTCCAATTGCCTCGTGAAAAAACACCTTTGGGACTTACCCAGAAAGGGAATAGGTGATGGGCATGTATTATGTAAGTCATTTTTAATCCTATTGAAAGACATATTGTTTTATTGTATGGCATAACAAATCTAACATGAATAGCCATTAATCCAGTGCCCCCCCCCCAGCTTTTGGGCACCAGGGACCAGTACAGTGGAGAGAGATTTTTCCCCAGACCAGAGAGGGGACATGGTTTCTTGTTCTGCCTGCATCCCATGGATAGGGCTTTGCTTGTTTGCGTGGACCTTTTTCTGGCAAGCCACGGCCTGGTGCCAGTCCACAGCCCAGGGGTTGGGAACCCCTACATTAATCTGTTCAGTTTGGACTCTATACTGTAGCAGAAAAATCCTACAGTGTCTCTATCAAGATAGGTTTGTATCTCATCAACTGAACTGATGTCATCATAAATTGGTACTAAATATGCTAGGATGATTTAGGATTTTTTTAAAAAAAGACCAGGTTAGTTCATCGTGATGCCTTGATTTCCACAACTGTATAAAACCATTGTATATTTCTTACCTATTAAGCACCTGGAAAATATTCAGAAGTTGGAATGTTTGACATGGAATCCTCCTTTAGTTGTTTATTTCCATCACAAATAAATAATTATCTGAACCAATATTTAGGCTGCCAATGCTCAGTTAAGTTAAATTTACCAAATAAATCAAGTTTTGATAATAGCTGTGTCCCTTTGAAATCTTCCAAGCTAGTCATTTCATGGAAAGATCTGCACAAATGATTAAAACACGGACAATATGTAATGAAAATATAAATGTTTGTTATAATCTGCTGTGTTATGTTTCATCAATTCACATGAAATAGATACATAATTCATTAGCCTAATATTTCATATATTCCTTTTCCCTCTTATATCAAAACTGGAGTTGTATTATCCATTTTTCATTTCTCACGAATAAATATTTAATTTAGGGAAAATGTCATATTTAATTTCTTTGAAACTGGATGAATACTATTTTATCCCAATCTGTATACAGGTTTCTTTCACATTATATAAATTTACTATTATAAAATCATGAATTTTAAGCACTTTGGAAAGATTTGGTCCTTTTGATTTTTCAGTGTTCTTTTCATCTCAATTTGGTGAATGTTTTTGTTCTTTTTACATCAAAGGTATGTATGTTTTACTTTGACAGTTATCCATTTATGTGTATACTGAATATCAATGTTTCTAATCAAATGAATAGTAAAAAGTAAGCAATTACATTTACTGTATGTTGTCATATAATTCAACAAGGTTTTTTAGGATAGAAGTTACTCTTTTCCCTTCACATCAGGATTCTATTACATTTTTTTAATTAGTGTAAAAAGTGTATTAGGCAGGATTTTTAATGGCTTTTTCATTTTATCTTTCTATTGCCCAACTGCATCTCAAGCACACTATTCATGTGGGTGATAACTGGGCAACACAGATGGAGATGTACTTTAATCACAGTTGGTATATTACTTAATTGAGTCCAATAATATTTACTAGCAAGCTGCTACATTCTTGTGGAATATATTCATCTCAGCAGGAGACAATTTACTTTGAACCTGCCCACTGTCCTCATAAGTACTTATTTGTAGATGGCAGCCTGACTTAAAATCATGCTCTTATCTTACATAGATTGGAGAATATGCACACCTGTACATCAGTAGGTCCTCTATGCTTCTTGCAAATGTCCAGTTATCTGAAGATATTTAGTGCTTTCCAAATTTTTAGTTAAGGTACATAAACATCAGAAGTCATCTGTGGACCTGAAAAGGTTCTTTTTGGGATACTTGGATGCTTCTGGATTGAACAGATTAGCCAGCAGAAGTAAAGACAGCAGACACATTTTCCATTTGTTCATCTAAATAAATAAATAGCACTAAAATTAAAATATTTTAAAATATGATGGGTGAATATTAAATTACAGTATTTAGCTTGCTCACTATATAGTTCACATTTCAGGAAGTTGGTGAAATTTACTCACATTTCAACAATTATTATAAATCCAGATTATACATCTAACTGATATTATTTTGACCATGACTAAAATAATAGTAGTATTCATAGAACACTCAGAGAATTCTTTCACTATTTTAAATTCCAACTCCATTTCCAATTTCAATTTCAGACAACTGTCTTGGCAACTTCAACTGCACTGCACACATCGTAGTCAGGAAAGTATTGCTCAAGAATTAATTTGCAATAATTTATCTCATATTCTTGATCATTTAAAAGCCTTGGTCATATCTTTTTAAAAGTATTTTCTAATTTGTTGCATGGAGAATAGGCATCACTAAAACATAGGAGTAAATGTTTTTCCCAAAATCTTATGGTACCAGGCTGATGCTGGCAAAACACAGGACACCACACCTCCATACAATACTTATAAACAGCCTGCAGAATATTGCTAGCAATAGGTAAGCGGGTTTTATTTAATATTGCAGATGTCAGATTCCCAAGCCGTTTCCAGTTATTTCCAATTCAGTTACTTGAATGTTTCCAAATGTATCTTTTTTAGGACTGGAGAAAGATAAACCACTGTATCTCTCCAATGTCACATTCTGCAATCTCTTGCAGTTCAATTAACAACTCTGAATTGCATAAAGTGATTGTACTTTATAAAATGCCATAAAGTGCATTGCAAGATGATTTTGCATGAATTAATAATAGATGGGTTTAAGTTTAATGAAAAAAGTGAGTTGAATGTTTCTACTTAGGGTCGTGTTTATTGCATCAAACAATGTACAAACATTCAAAATTCTATGTAATTTATTAAGTGGACTGAGACAGTATTGGTCAAAGGGACAGTGAATAGCCGCAGTTGTATTTTCTAAAACCTGCCACAAAAATATTCAACAATTATATTCCTAAAATCAGACATACTGAGCTTAATAGAACCTATTCCCAAAGATTGTGCTCTAAATATAGAATAGTAGTAATAAAATATCTCAAGATCTGTTTACTGGAAAATTTAACCACCAAATATGATTATCCCACATATCAAGTTACATTTTATATAGAATCATTGGTTATATAAACTTGTTTGTCACTATATTCTTAGACTGGAAGCAAAGAAATGCAAGATCAAGATTTTCTTATTTCATTGCCACAAGAGAAAATAGTACTGCCTTAGAATATAAACATTAGAATATGCAATATGATTTTTACTATCTTACAAGAATATAACCAAACATTCCATAAAAGGAGTTTTAGTGTGCATGGTTTAATCTGGAAACTGTCATCCACTACTAAGAATGGATCACTACATCACTACACATGACAATTTAATGTATGGGACCTGATTTGTGTACTATAATTTCTATTGCATGCGAAGGCATTTCAGGGCTCAGTTAAGTAATTTTTCAGGAAGTGTCACATAGTCCAATCATATTGTTTTTAGACAGCATGATAATATTTATATTTAGAAAGCAATTTATAACTAACACCTCATCTACCAACTGTCACAGATGTCCGAAGACGGCCAATATGTCCTGCAGAATTTAAGGCACAACATTGCGTAAGTGGGTAAGCTTTGCTGCAGTATAGGGCCCAGATCGAAATTTTCTTCATTGCCAGACTTTGCTAGTGCATAAATTTTCCCCCAAGGACGAGCTAAGGCAGTGGTGGTGAACCTATGGCACGGGTGCCAGAGGTGGCACTCAGAGCCCTCTCTGTGGGCACGCACGCCGTCGCTCCAGTCCTAGACCTTCAGCTGGGTTTTATAAAATCTTTTCGCTTTAGGCCTCCACTGCCATGTGCAAAAAAAAAAAAAAAAAGGTTCAATCAGTCAATTTCAACTTCTCGCGGGAAAAAAAAAGATCTTGCAAAGTTGGAATTGATTGATTGAACTTTTTAGTCCAACCCAGTCTGCTGTTACCACCGCAGCCACGCCCACCCAATGGGCCACACCCAACTGGCACCCGACGATGCACAAGTGGGTTTTGGGTTGCAGTTTGGGCACTCGGTCTCTAAAAGGTTCGCCATCACTGAGCTAAGGAATAAGCAGTGTGGTCAACTGTGAACTTGGCCTAATACAAACCCTACATATGATTTTCTATTCCAAATATGGACTTTGTTTTGAAAGAAATTCATTTTATGTTTCTCAATTTTAAATAAAGTTAACAATGTTTAAAAACAATAAATATAAAAAAATTAAATGTTTATTCAAAAAATCCTAACCAAAGCAAAATAACAGGTAATTTAAAAACATTCTGGATGTTTTCTTATCGCACAAATGCTTGGCAGAAGAGGCATGTCTTCCCAATTTTCTATAAAAATACAGCTAGTCAACATGCTTTGAGAGAGAATTTGTATTTTTGGCTGCTGAATTATAGTGAAATTATAAGCAGAGCATCTTGAACTAATATTAAAACATAGATTGATTGTTTGAATGTGCCCCTTTATGAACTTGCAACCTATGTTGTATAAGCAATATCTATACCTTACTGGGTCCAGTAGCTCATACTGTAAACAAGCAATGCAGTATTTTCCAAGTCTGCAATTGTGTAATCTCATTTAGTTCTCAGCTTCCATATTTTGTTCAAAGATAAGCCTATATTCCCAATTTATGACTGACATAGCCTAAATTATCTCAAATTTTAGGGGTTGTTTGTAGAGATTAAAAATCCAGCATTTGATTTTCTCCGAGATAAATTAATTAGAAATCACATGTCATTTAGAAAAGTATATTGAATGTGTTCCCTGAAAACAAACCATGTTTTTGATACTTTTCCAAAGACATGCAGCACACAGGTCTCTGAATAAAACAGCTTTATGTAGCATTACTCAAAAACCATGGCAACAAGAAACCACAGAGCTTCACAATTTCATAATGGTTAAAACCACAAAGAAACAGTAAACTACAGCTACATGCCATAACATTACAGTGTGAGTGTTTACAATGAGAAGTAACATGTGTCTCATTTTGAAAGGGGAAAAAAGCCCTTTAAATCCAAATGTTAAATATCAAGCACATCTTTTCTTCCATAGGATGCACCACCATTCCCAACAATAAATTATGATTACCAAGAAATGCAAACTAAGTTGTTCTGGAGACATATTTTCAGTTATTGTCTTATGTGAATAGTTAAAAACAGGGAGGAAGTTTTTCTTGAAGTACAATACAAGTACCTTTAATAGGGTTTTGAGCAATAGGCTGCTGTTGCTTAAACTTAGAATTGTTTCCAATCAAATAAAAATATATTTAAATTTAACTTTCCAGATTTTTTGGGGGGATAGGAAAACAGACTGGGGACAAATAAAAAACTGGCAAGATGGTATACTTGCTTTTCAACACTTAATTAGAAATAGGGGTCTTATCTATTCATTTAATTGGATAAGATTATCATTTGAAGCTATTTACTTTGTCTCAAACATAACTGCAAGCAACTCCTATGAAAATAGGATCAGACTAACATTATGAAAATATTATCATGGCCAATTTTCCTGACATTGACCATCTAATTTGAATAGAGAAAAAAAAGGAAAAAATGTTATTGTAAACTAGGGGTAATACTTATTAAAAAGGCTCATTTTCATTGAATCAAAAATATAACTTGGAACTTCCTTCTCAAGTAAATTGAAACAAAAAAGGCATTCAGAAGACAATTGATTTACATCATAATGCTTTCCAGTAGACCACTTCATAAATACTGTAACATCAGATTTCCTCTCAATAAATATTTTATAAATATTATGTATTTGCGACATCAGAAGAGGATAAAACTGTAAGACCCACCATGAAGATATTACAGCCATTATACTAGAAGCATTATTGTTGTCAGCGCTTTAAAGTAAGTCGGTTCAAAAAACAAACATCACATGGATTCCAGGAATGCTACGTTATTGAAAAAGAGATGTGCTACTACAATCTTGAAAGCCTGTCCAAATATCCACTGCTCCTTTTGTGAGGACAACAAGGTCAGGGTGAGGCTGTTTTGAATTGTGTTTTTACTTTTCCATTTTGCCTCTCTTGTAGAGGTACATTCCCTATAATTGTAAATATGAAAGTATAGTGACCCACTATTACTATTTTAATATCAGTACTTCCTCTAGAATTTTTTGGAGTTTTACAATAATTTATCTGAAATAAATCATGAGACAAGAATAACAAAAGCTTAATAATGTACTGTATTTCTCTATTAATAGAATAGAATAGAATAGAATAAAATAGAATAGAATAGAATAGAATAGAATAGTTGGAAGGGACTTTGGAGGTGTTCTAGTCTAACCCCCTGCTTAGGCAGGAAATCCTATACTATTTCAGACAAATGGTTGTCCAATCTCTTCTTAAAAACTTCCAGTGTCGGAGCATTCGCAACTTCTGGAAGCACGTTGTATCACTGATTAATTGTTCTAACTGTCAGGAAATTTCTTCTTAGTTCTTACGCATTTCAGATTATCAGAAGGATTCATAGGCATTTTTTTTCTGCTTTGTCATCCTTGAAAGTTAAACTTTTCTTCCCAAGCAAGTCTGCTTAGCTACCTTGAGACAATGACTCTTAAGTCCTGACAAAAGGCAACAGATACCAGTGTTTCTAGTAAGCACTCAATGGTCCAAGGTAGCCAGGAACAGATGAAGAAGACTTATTCTTTGGTTCTCTTATTCAGCCATAATCCTTTTTGTGAGAAAGAGGGAGAAAGGAAAAAAAGGAAGGATCTTGTCTTCACCACTTTTCTAAACACCACTCAGATTTCCAGGAATCAACTATTCCACAGAGATAGAGCCATTCCAAGGAAAATGCTGTCTTCTGCCACTCCAAACCATGTTGGGAGAGACCTAAGCATCTCAGTTCAGGATGAGCAAAATGCATGAACATTAAAGAATATATGAAGTTCAGAATTTTTTTCCTTTTATTGTACACCATTTGCACTTGCATATATTAAACTGTAATGCCTATTTTAAACCAAATGAAACATATCTTCAGATTCACATTCATGAAAATCAGTTCACTAATAGGCGTCTAGATAGATGTTCAGCTTTATTGTTCTTCCACACACTTTTTAACACCCATGTCATCTAACAGTTCAGTAGCCTCAAAATAGTTTTTCTTAGAACTATTTAAACAATTTTCATAATGAGTTTTAATGATCTTGCAAGTTCTTTTTGAAATTTGTTTTTTGCATCTGATTGTGTTGCTTCTGTCAAAAGATTATATTTTTGTTCTTCACATTTGTTTTAAGGACTTTCTTCCTCCAAGTTTCTCAGAAGCCCTTCTTCACTTCCAATTAACCACAGCATAAACATGCCTAACTTTTTTCCCCCTGCAATTGTCTTATAGCATTGTCTTTATCCTATTTCCAATATTTGTTAGCAAGGTCATCCTTAGCTTTTCCAATCTTAAAGTAATCATTGCCCTCTAGGCAGGCAACAAGACATGGCTGTCTTACCATGAGTGCAAACTGATATGGTTTATCAACCAGCCAGCATTGCAGTCAGATAAACCCTAAAGATAAACCCTAAAGATCAGCCCAGGATTCATTGGCTACTTTAGACTAGTGCAGGGTAGGCAACCTTGGCTCTTTTATGACTCGTGGACTTCATCTCCCACCAGGTTTTGCTTACCATTCCTAAGAAAGAAGGAAAAATTCTAGTTACATCAACTAACAGGTAATTTGTACACAAGAAATGCAGACTAAGAAGCAAACTTCTTTTATTATGTCAAGTTATTAGGCATTTCTTGCATAAAATTAATTAGCTCAGTATTTTTTTTATTTGGTTTATATTGCCACCGACCTCACACATGTATGAGAGCAGTATACATGAATTAAAAGTACAAAAACTGAAACATACAACCCTGGTTGTTCAAGGATAAAACTATGACACTCCCACCTTCATAAAAATCACACAAATAAAAGCAGAGGTCATCAAGCTTCTTGACCCAAATGCCTGAGGAAACAGCCAGGTCTTCAGTGTCTTATGAAAGGTTAACAGGGTCGGGTCCCTCTGAATTTCAGGATGGGTGAAGGATATTACTTCATAGATGCTGCTGTGAGAAGGCACAACTCCAGAGTCCACCAATACAACACTGATAAAAGGAACATGCCCTCTTTGTTAGGTCTGGTGGGGCAAGCAGAGAGAACGAAAGGAATTAATTACTCTTTATGATTTCTGCTACTGCAGTTTTAAGAAACCAATTCTTATCTTGTCCCTTTTCTGATGTGATCCCTTGAATATGTTCTTCCAGCGACTGAAAGTACTAGCCAAACACAATAAAGATATAAAAGACAAATGCCAGCTCAGTGTAACCATGACTGATAAATGAAAACGAGGAGAGTAAAATCTACGGACTAGTCAGAAAATGGCAAAGATGTGAGGATATAAAAGGAATGTAAAGGTAGTTCTCAACTTACAACTGTTCATATAGTGACCATTCAAAATTACAAGAGCACTGAAAAAAGTGACTTATGACAGATTTCGCTTACGACTGTTGCAGCATCCCCAGGGTCATGTGATCAAAATTTGGGCAGTTGGCAACTGGCATGTATTTATGAGAGTTGCACCATCCTGGGGTCACATAATCACCATTTGTAACTTTTCTAGCTGCCATCCAACAAAGTCACAGATTCAATTTAATATGATTTACTAAAAAACTGGAGTGATTCTCTTAACGGCTATGGCAAAAAAGTTGTAAAATGAGGCATGACTCATTCGACAACTGCCTCAGCAACAAATTTTAGGCTCAATTGTAGTCATAAGTCGAGGACTACCTGTAGTCCTAGTGAAGGTGAAAGTAAAATTTAGGACAAATCTCAATTATTAAGAGACTTTGAGCTTCCCCATTCTGCATCCTCCTTCTCTCTCACATAGACTTCATGCTCCATCCTGTATTTTCTTCTGTCATTCCATATCAAGGTAACTGAAATAGTAACAACCAAGTATTTGCTTTTCAAATTCAAAAACCTGGATTGGGATACTTATTGCTGACATACCACGGCTTGGAAACCAAACAGGAGCTATTCTGATGGTTGATAAAGGCTACATTCTCCATTCAATTCATTATATCCCTTAGGAAAGTATTTGCATTTTATATTGGGCTCCTTTCATATATATTTATTATTAACAACGTTCTAATGCAATCAGTCTGAATCATCACCAGCACTTTTGTCAGTGAAAATTATTGAAAACTCAATGGTTTCAAATTTCATTATTATTTTTTATATAAAATTTTTTATTATTTTGAATTAAACAACAAATACAAATGATGCATCTACAAACACCACAAAAGAAAAAAGATTTTTACTCAAAATATTTCCGAATACTCCCGGCAGTCCCCGCCTTGCCTCCACCCTTATCCACTTTCCCTCTCTTTCCTCCCCCTAACCCCACAACCTCTCCTCTTTCCTCCTACCACTCT
>NW_015386477.1:833464-834469 GCF_001527695.2 Protobothrops mucrosquamatus
CTCAAAACAAAATTATCCATCTTCCCCAAATCCAAACATCTAAAAAAGTAAACTCTACCATTTCTCTTATAATCATTCAAATATCTTAATCCCAGTAAATACAGATTTTAAATTCTTTAAAATAATATAATTGCTTACATATATAACATTAATCATCTAATATCTTATTTTTCTTATTTAAATCCTTTAAAATAATACAGTTATATTTATATATATCCTTAATCATCCTAAATTCTAACAAACATTTTACTAATCCAAAAAGATTAAAAAAACATTGACTTCAAAAACATTCCTTATTCCCAACCTCCTCCTTACATATCTTCCCAATTTTTCATTCTTTTTCACATACAAAATCAGTCAAAATCAATAAACCTTCAACCTTTTACACCTTAATCCCAACAAATGCAAATTTTAAATTCATTAAAGTAATATAATTGCATACATATATGACATTAATCATTTAATATCTTATTTTTAAGTCCTTTAAAATAGTACAATTATATTTATATATATCCTTAATCATCTTAAATTCCAACGAATATTTTACTAATCCAAAAATTTAAAAACATAAGCTTCAAAAGCACTCCTTTTTCCCAACTCTCCATCTTACATTTCTTCCCAATTTTTCATTCTTTTTCACATCATTGATACAAAATCAGTCAAAGTCAATAAACCTTCAGCCTTTTACGCCTTTTACGCCTTGTGCCTTTTATATTTTATAACGTGTCCGAAGTTTTTGCAAGTAGTAAGCCTGTAAGCTTTTTCCAAAAACCCAAGCAGCAACATCTTCAGCAGGTTTTCTCCAATGCAGGACCCATAGATTAATTCCATATAAACGCTTTTTCCCCAAAATTTCACCAGGGAAGTACACTAAAACCATAACCAAGTCTATTACCACTTCCTTTCCCAGCTTCTCAGACTTATCAATTTCCGAATCTCCACAATTTTGCTCATTTTGAAGTATTTCCATAACATCTTCTTCAACCTCTGCTATAAACCTCTGGA